>NC_061509.1:17717403-17879237 GCF_022539505.1 Lolium rigidum | reverse complement strand
TTCTTGAGCAACCAATGAAGCTAAAGGAACATTATTTGGATCAACATTAGATCTACCATTCACAAGCATAGACATAATCACATCAATCTTATCACTCAAGGAAGAGGTTTCCTCAACGGAATTTACCTTCTTACCTTGTGGAGCTCTTTCAGTGTGCCATTCGAGTAATTTATCATCATATCATCAAGAAGTTTTGTAGCCGCCCCCAATGTGATGGACATAAAGGTACCTCCAGCAGCTGAATCCAATAAATTCCGCGAAGAAAAATTTAGTCTGCATAGAAGGTTTGGATGATCATCCAAGTAGTCGAGTCCATGGGTTGGGCAATTCTTTACCAAAGTTTTCATTCTCTCCCATGCTTGAGCAACATGTTCAGTATCAAATTGTTTAAAATTCATTATGCTACTTCTCAAAGAAATAATTTTAGCGGGAGGATAATATCTACCAATAAAAGCATCCTTGCATTTAGTCCATGAATCAATACTATTCTTAGGCAAAGATAGCAACCAATCTTTAGCTCTTCCTCTTAATGAGAAAGGAAACACTTTCAATTTAATAATATCACCATCTACATCTTTATACTTTTGCATTTCACAAAGTTCAACAAAATTATTGAGATGGGCAGCGAGCATCATCGGAACTAGCACCGGAAAATTGTTCTCTCATAACCAAATTCAGTAAAGCGAGGTTTAATTTCAAAGAATTCTGTCTGTAGTAGCGAGGTGGAGCAATAGGTGTGCATAGGAAATCATTATTATTTGCATTTGTGAAGTCACACAACTTAGTATTTTCAGGGTTGGCCATTTTAGCAACAGTAAATAAAGCAAACTAGATAAAGTAAATGCGAGTAACTAATTTTTTTGTGTTTTCGATATAGAGAGCAAGACAGTAAATAAAGTAAAACTAGCAACTAATTTTTTTTTGTATTTTGATTTAGTGCAGCAAACAAAGTAGTAAATAAAATAAAGCAAGACAAAAACAAAGTAAAGAGATTGAGAAGTGGAGACTCCCCTTGCAGCGTGTCTTGATCTCCCCGGCAACGGCGCCGAGAAAACAGGCTTGATGCGCGTAGATGTACACGTCCGTTGGGAACCCCAAGAGGAAGGTATGATGCGCACGGTGGCAAGTTTTCCCTCGAGAAGAAACCAAGGTTGATCGAACCAGGAGGAGCCAAGAAGCACGTTGAAGGTTGATGGTCGCGAAATGTGATGCGGCGCAACACCGGGGATTCGGCGCCAACTAGGAACCTGCACAACACAACCAAAGTACTTTGCCCCAACGAAACAGTGAGGTTGTCAATCTCACCGGAACTTGCTGTAACAAAGGATTAAACGTATCGAGTGGAAGATGTTTGCAAAGAAAATAATAAAACACAAGTATTGCGGTAGAATTTATGCTCGTGTAAAGAATAGGACCGGGGTCCACGAGTTCACTAGAGGTGTCTCTCCCATAAGATAAAGCATGTTGGGTGAACAAATTACGGTCGGGCAATTGACAAATAGAGAAAGGCATAACAATGCATATACATGATATGATAAATATAGTGAGATTTAATTGGGCATTACGACAAAGAACATAGACCGCCATCCAAGCTGCATCTATGCCTAAAAAGTCCACCTTCGGGTTATCATCCGAACCCCCTCCGGTATTAAGTTGCAAAGCAACAGGACAATTGCATTAAGTATGGTGCGTAATGTAATCAATAACTACATCCTTAGACATAGCATCAATGTTTTATCCCTAGTGGCAACGGCACATCACAACCTTAGAACTTTTCGTCACTGTCCCGAGTATCAATGAAGGCATGAACCCACTATCGAGCATAATTACTCCCTCTTGGAGTTAAGAGTAAAAACTTGGCCGAGCCTCTACTAATAACGGAGAGCATGCAAGATCATAAACAACACATGAACAATAGATTGATAATCACCATAATCATAGTACTCTCTATCCATCGGATCCCGACAAACACAACATATAGTATTACGGATAGATGATCTTGATCATGTTAGGCAGCTCACAAGATCTAACAATGAAGCACAACAAGGAGAAGACGACCATCTAGCTACTGCTATGGACCCATGGTCCAGGGGTGAACTACTCACTCATCACTCCGGAGGGCGACCATGGCGGTGTAGAGTCCTCCCGGGAGATGAATCCCCTCTCCGGCGGGGTGCCGGAGGCGATCTCCGAATCCCCCGAGATGGGATTCGCGGCGGCGGCGTCTCCGGAAGGTTTTCCGTATCGTGGCTCTCGATGCTGGGGGTTTCGCGACGGGAGCTTTAAGTAGGCGGAAGGTCAACGCGAGGGGCCACACGAGGGGCCCGGGGGGCGGGCCGCGCGGCCGAGGGCCGGGCCGCGCCGGCCACCCCCGGCTGCCTCGTGGCCCCACTTCGTTAGGTCTTCGGTCTTCCGGAAGCTTCGTGCAAAAATAGGACCCCGGGCGAAAGTTTCGTCCAATTCCGAGAATATTTCTTTACTAGGATTTCGAAACCAAAAACAGCAGAAAACGACAAGCGGCTCTTCGGCATCTTGTTAATAGGTTAGTTCCAGAAAATGCATAAATATGACATATAATGTGCATAAAACATGTAGGTATCATCAATAAAGTAGCATGGAACATAAGAAATTATCGATACGTTGGAGACGTATCATGGTGAAATTAAAAGGAAACATGATGCAATAAGCAAAAAGTAAACAAGGCGAATAAAGTAAAGACAAGTAACTAATTTTTTTTGTGTTTTTGATATAGAGAGCAAGATAGTAAATAAAGTAAAACTAGCAACTAATTTTTTTGTGTTTTGTTTAGGTGCAGCAAACAAAGTAGTAAATAAAATAAAGCAAGACAAAAACAAAGTAAAGAGATTGAGAAGTGGAGACTCCCCTTGCGGCGTGTCTTGATCTCCCCGGCAACGACGCCGGAAAACAGGCTTGATGCGCGTAAATGTACACGTCCGTTGGGAACCCCAAGAGGAAGGTATGATGCGCACAGTGGCAAGTTTTCCCTCAGAAAGAAACCAAGGTTGAATCGAACCAGGAGGAGCCAAGAAGCACGTTGAAGGTTGATGGTGGCGAAATGTGATGCGGCGCAACAACGGGATTCCGGCGCCAACGTGGAATCTGCACAACAAAACCAAAGTACTTTGCCCCAACGAAACAGTGAGGTTGTCAATCTCACCGGCTTGCTGTAACAAAGGATTAAACGTATCGAGTGGAAGATGTTTGCAAAGAAAACAGATAAAACACAATTGCGATAGATTGTATGCTATGTAAAGAATAGGACCGGGGTCCACAGGTTCACTAGAGGTGTCTCTCCCATAAGATTAAAGCATGTTGGGTGAACAAATTACGGTCGGGCAATTGACAAATAGAGAAAGGCATAACAATGCATGTACATGATATGATAAATATAGTGAGATTTAATTGGGCATTACGACAAAGTACATAGACCGCCATCCAAGCCGCATCTATGCCTAAAAAGTCCACCTTCAGGTTATCATCCGAACCCCATTCGAGTATTAAGTTGCTAAGCAACGAGACAATTGCATTAAGTATGGTGCGTAATGTAATCGACAACTACATCCTTAGACATAGAATCAATGTTTTATCCCTAGTGGCAATAGCACATCACAACCTTAGAACTTTTCGTCACTTGTCCCGGTGTCAATGAAGGCATGAACCCACTATCGAGCATAAATACTCCCTCTTGGAGTTAAGAGTAAAAACTTGGCCGAGCCTCTACTAATAACGGAGAGCATGCAAGATCATAAACAACACATAAACAATAGATTGATAATCACCATAACATAGTATTCTCTATCCATCGGATCCCGACAAACACAACATATAGTATTACGGATAGATGATCTTGATCATGTTAGGCAGCTCACAAGATCCAACAATGAAGCACAACAAGGAGAAGACGACCATCTAGCTACTGCTATGGACCCATGGTCCAGGGGTGAACTACTCACTCATCACTCCGGAGGCGATCATGGCGATGAAGAGTCCTCCGGGAGATGAATCCCTCTCCGGCAGGGTGCCGGAGGCGATCTCCTGAATCCCCGAGATGGGATTCGCGGCGGCGGCGTCTGCGGAAGGTTTTCCGTATCGTGGCTCTCGATGCTGGGGTTTTCGCGACGGAGGCTATTTGTAGGCGGAAGGGTAGGTCGGGGGGCTCACGAGGGGCCCGGATGACGAGGCCGCGCGGCCGGGGGCCGGGCGCGCCGCCCGTGGTCCGGCCACCTCGTGGCCCCACTTCCTTCCCTCTTCGGTCTTCCGGAAGATCCGTGCAAAAATAGGACCACGGGCGAAGATTTCGTCCAATTCCGAGAATATTTCCTTACTAGGATTTCGAAACCAAAAACAGCAGAAAACGACAATCGGCTCTTCGGCATCTTGTTAATAGGTTAGTTCCAGAAAATGCATAAATATGACATATAATGTGCATAAAACATGTAGGTATCATCAATAAAGTAGCATGGAACATAAGAAATTATCGATACGTTGGAGACGTATCAGGCTCCACAGATTAATATCCTCTGCTGCTATATTTGTAATCCTTCTCGATATTTTCATATCTATCGGGTGCGCGACCAGCGCTCCCGATGGGAGTAGCCCCCGAGGCTATGAACAAATGCTTGCATTTGGTCATAGGCTCTCGCCATTTCTATCTTGTCATATTCGAAGTTTTCTATTTTTTCAAAGTAGTCCCCGAGCATTTGGGCAAAAACTTGTATTTGATCAAAGGCTCTCGAAATAATCTTGCGTTGTCGATATTCTCGCCCGGCTTCTTAGTCGAGTTTTTCTCTTACCACCATGACATCATTGCTGATGATAGCCATGATTTCTGTGTTGGAAGAATGCGAAAACCGCTCCGCTCACTGCCTTGTGGGTCCAAATTCCTCATCTGATTGACACGTCGTGCAAGTGGGGGACACACGTTCTCCACTTTTTCTGGCGCACGCACTGTGCCCTCTGTCGTTTCTTTTCTCAGTGAAAATCCAATTTTACCCTTATGTCCACGTGTACTCCATCTGCTTCACATCGTTCCTATCCAACGGTTGTGCCGTTTCACCGCACCTCTATTTAAGTTCATCGTCTTCTTCCTCTATCACTTTCGCTCGCGCCGCCCATCTGCTCTTCCTCTGCAAAAGCTTTCCAACGGGCCCCCAAATTTCCTGTGCTCCTCCGCTCGCACGCTCGTTGCTTCCACTCTTGTTGATGCCACCGCGCAAACTCACCAAGCACAACGCGCCCAAAGCAAAGATGGCAGCCGAAGATCTGGGAAACTTGGAGTGGGAGAGATCCAAGATCTCCCAGCAGGATATCAATATGCTGAAGAAGCTTGGCATCAGCGGGAAGCAAGAGGCGATTCGCTTCCCCAAGGAAGAAAGCTGCCCAGCTCCGCCGATGCAATATCGGGTTAGTTTCGTCGACCACCTCATCCGTGGTCTTTCCACTCCTATCCATGACTTCCTTCGTGGGTTGCTGTTCATGTATGGACTGCAACTTCACCATCTCACTCCCAATTCCATCCTCCACATTTCTATTTTTATCACATTATGCGAGTCTTTCCTGGGGATCCAGCCTAACTGGTCCCTATGGAAACGTATCTTCTTTTGTCGCTGTAATGGCTCCTCCAGCGTTGCCTACAACATAGGCGGCGTTGTGATCTGCGTTCGCCCTGACGTCGAATATTTCGACGTCAAATTCCCTGATTCAGTTCAAGGGTGGCGCAAGAAATGGTTATACATCCGTGAAGAGAATCATGGCTCTGTTGAAGACAATATTCCTCCTTTTGACGGTACCGAGAAAATTTGTCGCCGCCGATCTTGGGATGCAGAGGCTACCAACGCAGAAAAAGCGGCGACAGAGGCCCTGATGACTCGCATCCATGAGCTCCAGAATACTCGTGGACAAGAATTGTCGGGTATCCAGATCACGGCGTATTTCCTTAGGATTAGGGTGCAGCCTCTTCAAGCTCGCAAAAATCCCCTTTGGATGTATGCTGGCGATAAAGACGTGGATCGCTTGTCGGTTGACTTATCCGTCAATGACTTGGCGAAACTTGTCCGGAAGATCTCTTCGCTGAACAAAAAAGACAGTGTCCCGACATCTTGCGGTGTGACGCCATATAGCGCCACCAACGCACTCCCGCAGGTAATATTTTTGTTCACGTCTTTATTTTTCTTCTATCTTTTACCGTCAAATACTTCTTGCCGATATTTTTCCTGTCTTTAAATAGAACCACGGAACTGCGTCTCCTCTTCCTCCCCTTCCCGAAGGTGGAGAAGTTGAGGAAAGGGCTGTTGTCACTGACGACAACCAAACTATGTCTCGCCCTGAGAGTGAAGCCGCATTTTCTCGAAAATCTGTGGCATCCTCTGAAAAGGATGCTGAGGCTGAAGCAACTTCTTCGACACGCTCTCCTCCTTCAGCTGCTTCTCCCAGGAGCAAAAGGAAGAGAGATGAAGTTGTCGACACCGGTACCTCCAAAGCCGGTGCTTCCCTTGCCGATAAAACTGCACCCAATGCCGGGGAAGAGACTTTGGATCTTTATGATGCTGCTCTTGTCAGCTCGTAAGTTCTTTGAAATTGCTATGAACCGTATTTTTCCCTTTGTCGATACTTTTTGAAATTGCTATTTTATCCTGTCGCTATATTTATTGCAGTTACGATGAAGAAGAAAAGGCACCTATTGATGGGACTGCTCGAACGAGCACGTCTCGTACTTTAGTTGTCTTGGAAGCTCGTCCTGATGGCGGCGAAACTTCGTCTCCTCCTCAAAACCTTGAACGTTCGACACCAGCTACAAGCCCGCGAGCTCCTTCGCCGAAAAGAGCCAGGGTGGAATCAAGTAAAGAAACAACCATATTAGCTGGTTCTTCCTCGACTCCTTTGATGGAAGAGGTAAATCGTTCTTTTGTTTCCTGTATTGATTTTTTGTTTTGAATTTCCCTCTCTTTCTCTTTGATGTCGACTTTTTCCTTCTTTCTATATTGACCCCCCTTTTTTTGTTTGCATTGTAATCTCTTCAGCCTTTTATGAAAGAGCTCATCCGCTTCGGCACCCAATTTATCGGGTACCACGATCATGCCGGTGAACTTGAAGGTACCTACTTGCTCTGTCAACCTTTCCTTGTCGAATTTCTCTTATCACTATTTTGTATTGTAATGCTTATCTGTCTTTATGTTGGCAGAGAAACTGGCAGAAGCCAACAGGCGTGCTGACGCCCTCACTATTGAGTTGGAACAAAGCAAGAGTGCGCACACGAAAACCGTCGAGGATCTTCAAAAAAGACTCGACGACGCAAGAAAGGCTCTACAGGAAAATGTAACTCAACATTCTGCTCGAGAAAAAGAGATCCTCAGTCGACTAGAAACGCAGAGTCGACGTTTTGTTAGTAAGTCTTCACCCCCTTGCTGCTTTCTCGCGTCATGCTTTGGCCTCCCCCTTTTTTTATTTTGGTAACCCTCTTTTTTATACTTTAAGCAGTGAGAACACACCAAGAGTACGAGCTGGACAATCCTGAAGATGACGAGCTTCTGGACGCGCTTTCTCTCCTGGAAATCCATGGCACGGAAGCTCGTAATGGACTAGCTGAAGCTGAAGCTGGCTTGTCGCGGCTCTTCCCCTATTTCTTTCATAAAAAGGAGGAACCCGCAGTTTTCATTGACCTCGCCAAGTGCTTCACTGGCAATGAAGACCTTGGACTCCAACTTCGTCAAGAGGGACTGAAGGTTGGCGTTGAAGGTACTATGGCCTTGGTTGCAGAGAGTCAACAACAAGTCGATTGGTCGAAAGTTGGCGACGCGGGGAAGATTGAAACCAAGAGGTGGCAGTCGCTAATAAAAGCGGCGAAACCCAATTCGAAGAAGATCCTCGCCACTCTAGGATATAAGCCAGCACCTGCTCGAGTTCTTCAAAGCCGGAGGTCAAGTAGACCACTTTGCTTTTTCCTTTTTAGTTTATCTCCCCCTTTTGGCATTGTCGCTGTAGTGTTCTTGGCGATGACTGCTTCTGTAGTTCTCTAGAGGTCCTTCTTTTGTAATAGACATGTATATATTATGAAAATGAATGGAAATCTATCTTTGCTCAATGATTGATGTCAAAATTTCTGTTTTCAGTTAATCTTTGACAACTATACGGCAACTCCTGGTCCTTCCGAGGTTTTTCCTTCGTCTCATTCGAAGAAAACCCCTGTCTCTGTTGAATTTGTTGAAAATTCTTCGAGTAAGAATTCGGCGGAAGATTTGGAAGAACTTCGACAACAGCTCCAGTCCACGAAGAAGCAATCACTTATGCTCATGGAACAATCTCGAAAATCTTCTGAAAGGGAAAAGGTTGCGCTCCAACAAGCTCAAGATGCCATAACTGAGAAAGACGCCGCCGTTGCTGAAGCTGCTGCAGCTACATCCCGCGAAAATTTTATGCTTCAACTGCTGACAGATGCTAGCTTGGATATGGCAGGTGTGCTTCATTATCATTGTCGTGCTTTTTCTTTTCCTTTTTGCTTGTCTCCTCGTTGCTCACTAATTCTTTAAAAAATAGGTTCTTTTTTGGATGCTGCTACTGAAGATGAGCGTGTCGAAGCTCGATCCAATGTACTTCTTCGGCTTGCCCATGATCATGGTTCAAATTTTTGGGGTACACCTGAACGAACTCGCCAGATTGTCAGGTTTCAGGATCGCGCACTCCAGGTTCGCGATTATCTCGACTTCTGTACAAGGACTCTGTCTCTGGTCTATGGCACCATGTTTCCTCGCAACAAGTGCTTTGATGGACAAATTTCGGGATGCTCCTCGAATCCACGGCTTTGTGCGAGCCCAATTAGCTGGTGGCGCAAGGTTTGCTATGATCATGATAAAAATCTGCTACCCGAAGCTAGACGTGGGTCAGGTTGTTCCAAAGTGCTTGGCCAAAATGGCTAAGAGGAAGAAGAACTTCGACAAATATGACGATGTTGTTACTCATGTTGCCGAAGATATGATGGATGAACTTCTTCGGATGGACGCCGAATTCTTCGTGAAGGGAAGCTACGCTGAGCATAGCACTCGTGCTATAAATAATGAGCGTTTGACAATAGACAATATACTGGGAAATCCCTGAAGATAAGCTTGTTCCAAGAATTGTATCTTGTGTATGTATTTTGTACTGTAAAGTCACTATGTTTTTATTTTCAATGCCAAGCCCCCGGGCGTTTTGATGGCAGTATTTTCATTTTATAATGCGAGGTTATCCCAAGGCAAAATAAATACTGTGCTATTTTTGTGGATGCGAGCCCCCGAGCTTTATGTTGACCGCTATTTGCCGATATATATTTTTATTTTGGCGAGGTATTTTATACCAAGGCGAGGTATTTTTGTAAGTTGTATTTTGTCGGCACTGTATATATATGTTGTATCTTCTGGGGGGAAGCCCCCGAGCCTGTCGAAAAGATATATAATTTCACTATCTTTATTATATTGCAGCACCGCGAGCCCGCCTCATTAAAAACCTTTCCCGGCCCCACTCGGTGCCCCGAAAAAGGAAAAGAGTGCGTCTGAAAACTCGTGGGCGTTTCAGTATATTGTATGTTTACAGAGGAGACTATGTTTCGGCATCTAAGCGTAAAAATGCCTGAGCTGCGCCACGTTCCAAGGATTTGGCTCGGCAATCCCCGTCTTCTTGTCCTTAATTCTGTATGCTCCTCCTTCGATTACTTCTGTGACGATGTAAGGTCCAAGCCATGGTGACTCGAGTTTTTCATGACTTTTTTTATTGAGTCGCAAAACCAGGTCGCCAACTTGAAAAGATCTCGGTCGCAATCGTCGACTGTGGTAGTTTTTCAGGTCCTGTTGATATTTGGCGACTCGTGACAGGACTTCATCTCGAGCTTCATCGAGTGCGTCGACATCATCTTCCAAAGCTTTTCTTGAAGTTTCTTCATCATATTCTGTAACTCTTGGAGCATCATGTTCTATTTCTATCGGTAATACTGCTTCGGCTCCATGGACCAGGAAAAACGGCGTCTCCTGCGTCGCCGTGTTTGGTGTTGTTCGAATACTCCACAACACGCTTGGCAGCTCCTCTGGCCAAGTATGCCGAGCTTTTTCTAATGGTCCCAACAAACGCTTATTGATACCATTGGAGATGATGCCATTGGCTTTCTCAACTTGACCGTTGGTCTGTGGATGTGCGACAGACGCAAAACTCAGTTTGATGCCCACTTCTGCGCAATATGCTTTGAACTCCTTGGACGTAAAGTTACTGCCGTTGTCTGTGACGATGCTGTGAGGGACTCCAAATCGAAAGACGATGCTTTTCACGAACTTGATTGCCGACGCGCCATCCGGTGAATTTATCGGCTTTGCTTCTATCCATTTAGTAAATTTGTCGACAGCAATGAGCATATACTCATATCCTCCTGGCGAAGCTTTGTGTAGTTTGCCCACCATGTCGAGACCCCATTGAGCAAAGGGCCACGACAGCGGGATTGGCATCAGTTCTGCTGCCGGAGAGTGAGGTTTGGCGGTGAATCTTTGGCACGCGTCGCAAGTTCGCACTATTTCCTTCGCGTCCTCAATTGCTGTTAACCAATAGAATCCCGCTCTGAAGACTTTGGCCGCAATAGCTCGACTGCTTGCATGATGCCCGCATATTCCTTCGTGTACATCTTTCAGGATTATCCTTCCTTCTTCGGGTGTAACACATCTCTGTAACACACCCGAGATACTTCGCTTGTACAACTCCCCTTTTACCACAGTAAAAGCTTTAGATCGTCTAATTATTCGCCTTGCTTCAACTGGATCGTCGGGCATTGTTTTCCTTAGGATGTATGATATGTATGCCTGCATCCATGGAATTTGCACCATCATGACTAGCTCTTGTTCCTCTTCTTCTTCTTCCAATGATTCTTTGGTGGTGCCCGAAGATTTCTCTTCCTTCTCCTTTTTCTTTGTTTTCATTGGCTTTGTTGATCTCTCGCTTATTTCTTCCCAAAACACGCCTGGAGGGATCGCGAGACATTGTGACCCGATGTTTGCAAGGACATCGGCTTCATCATTGCTCAATCTGCCGATGTGGTTTACCTCGCATCCATCAAACAGTTTTTCCAGCTCATTATACATCTCCTTGTATGCTATCATGCTCTCATTGATCGCATCACATTGGTTCATAACTTGCTGTGCCACCAACTGTGAGTCGCCGAAAATTTTCAGTCGGGTTGCACCGCAGGCCTTCGCCATCTTCATCCCGTGTATGAGAGCTTCATATTCTGCTTCATTGTTAGACGCGTTTGGGAACGTCATCCGTAAGACATACTTCAACTTGTCGCCTTCAGGTGATACTAATATCACGCCTGCTCCAGCGCCTTCCAACCTTTTGGACCCGTCAAAGTTCATAGTCCAGGTTCTCGATAAATCTGGAGGCCCCGTGTTTTGTAGCTCCATCCACTCTGCAATGAAATCTGGTAAAACCTGCGATTTTATTGCCTTTCTTTTTTCATACGTGATGTCCCGAGGGGAAAGTTATATTCCCCAAAGGGAGACACGACCCGTAGCTTCTGGGTTGTTCAATATATTTGACAGAGGAGCTTCATTGACCACTATTATCGGGTGCGCTGAAAAATAATGTCGCAATTTTCTTGCTGTCGTAAATACTCCATACGCCAGTTTCTGGTATTGCGGGTACCGCTGTTTTGAAGGCGACAGTACTTCGCTGATAAAATATACTGGCCTCTGAACTCCATGGAGCTTTCCTTCTTCTTCTCTCTCGACTACTGCAACCGTGCTAACCACTTGAGGTGTGGCTGCAATGTATAAGAGGAGAGGTTCTTTCTCTTTAGGCGCCACCAAGATTGGTGGTGTCGAAATTGTGCGCTTGAGATTTTCGAAAGCTCTGTCTGCTTCCTCGTTCCATTGAAATTTCTCACCCTGTTTGATCAATGCGTAAAACGGCAGCGCCTTTTCTCCTAGCCTGGCGACGAATCTGCTTAAAGCTGCGACTCGCCCCGTCAGCTGTTGTATTTCTTTCAGCTTTGTTGGCTTCCTCATAGTTACTATGGCCTGTATTTTTTCGGGATTAGCTTCAATCCCTCTTGCTGATACTAAGAACCCGAGAAGTTCTCCCGCAGGAACGCCAAAGGAGCACTTTGTCGGGTTCAACTTGAGTGCGTAACTTGTCGAGGTTGTCGAAGGTTTCTTTCAAATCTTCGATTAGTGTTGACCCCTTCTTTGATGTTATCACGACATCGTCGATGTAGACTTGTACATTTTTCCCAATCTGTGTTGCAAGGCACTTCTCCATCATCCGCTGATATGTTGCTCCCGCGTTTTTCAAACCAAAGGGCATTGTTTTATAACAAAACACGCCGTAAGGTGTTATGAACGCTGTCTTGGCTTCATCTTCTTCTTTTAATCTGATCTGGTTATAACCAGAGTATGCGTCCAAGAAGGAAAGACGTTCACATCCTGCCGTGGAATCGATGATTTGATCGATCCTTGGGAGGGGAAAGTGATCCTTAGGACAATGTTTATTGAGACACGTAAAGTCGGCACACATGCGAAGGACTTTCGTGTGTTTTTTCGGCACCATCACTGGGTTAGCTACCCACGTGGCTTCTGTAGATATCTCTTTGATAAAACCAGCATCTTTGAGTCGATCTATTTCTGATAACATAGCTTTGCGGTTTGGTTCCAAAAAACGCCGCAGAGGTTGTTTGATTGGTCTCGCGAGAGGATCCAAGTTGAGGTGGTGCTCGGCAAGTTCCCTGGGTACTCCTGGCATGTCAGCTGGACACCATGCGAAGATTTTCTAGTGCTCACGGAGGAACTCGACGAGCGCGCTTTCCTATGCGATATCCATATTTGTTGCAATGGATGTTGTTTTCTTTGGGTCCGTCGGGTGGATCTGTACCTCTTTTGAATCCTTGGTGGTGTTAAAGGTTGGCTCCCTGAGAGACCTCCCTGTATCTGGCAGCACATCATAATCAGTGAGCCTTGGCGCCATATATTCTGCTTGCATCCCGAAAGTTTCTGACAACCGGTGAAAATCCTTGTCGCACTTATCAGACAACGCGAAGCTTCCCTTAATTGTGATAGGTCCCTTGGGTCCAGGCAACCTCCACAATAGGTACGTATAATGTGGTACCGCCATAAACCTGGCATATGCTGGTCGTCCCAACAAAGCGCGATATTGCGACGGGAAATCTACAACTTCGAACTCCGCGATTCTCTATCCTGTAGTTTTCTCGGGTTCCAAACTGAACGTCGAGATTGATCTTGCCCAACGGATAACTTGGCTTCTCTGGTGTGATCCCATGGAAACGTGTATCAGTTGGTTTCAGATTTGCCAGGGATATGTTCATCTTCCTCAATGTATCTGCATACATAAGGTTTAAGTTGTTGCCGCCATCTATAAAAACTATCGACACGTCAAAGCCAGCAATTACTGCAGGTAGGATGAGTGCCGATTGTCCTGGTCGAGGAACTTGCTGTGGATGATCCGCGATTGTGAAGCCAATGTCTTGCCCTGACCAATTTAGGTACTCAACTGTTGGTGGGGGCATCTTCTCTGCCATGAACACTTGCCGTGAAATTACCTTCTGCGCCCTAATGGATGGCCTAGCTTTCTGAATCATCGAGACCGCACCATTGGAGTTAGGATCAACGTATGGTGGTGGATGTGGTGCTGCCGCTATTCTGAGCTGGTGCCGATTTTCGTCCGTAATTGCGGGAGGAGGTGGAAGGTGGATTTCCCTCCTTGGCCCCTGGGGGTTTCTATTCATTGCTTGGGCATTTGCAATTCCTGCGGCTCGTAACATTGCTTGAAAATTGCGGCAGTCTTTTTGGAGATGCCCTGACTGCCTGTTTCCGTTGCTGTCGAGATAAAAGTGCATCTGACACGGACCGTTCATCATCTCCTCGGGGGACACATAAGGTCTTTGAAACCTTGGTCCGCTATTTTGCCTGTTACCACGAGAATCATCTCTATTGTCGCCTTGTTGCTCATTACTCCTTTGGTAGTCATCTCGACTATTCCCTCCAGGATTTCCCCGGAAACCAGCCGATATATGGCCAGTAGCGTCGTTGTTGTAGAACTGGCGAGAAAATCGCCTTCTATTTTGAAAATTTCGACCGCGATCCTCTTCTGGCGATCTGTGTCGCTTGTTATATATTGTGTCTTCTCCATCTGCCCACTTGTTGGCTATCTCCATCGATGCTCGATATTGTCTTAGGGTTAGTTCTCCCTAAGTCCTCGACGAAATCTCCCCGCCGAATTCCTGCCACGAACGCGTCTATTGCTCTCTCGTCAGATATATCCTCTGCCGAGTTTTTAATGATGTTCCACCTCTGTATATATTTTCTCATTGACTCGTCGTGTTTCTGTCGACACGCCCTCAACTCTTCCAATGATGCAGGTTTCTTGCAGGTGGAGCGGAAATTTCTCAGGAAGATATCCTCGAAATTATCCCAGCTGTCGATGGAGCCTGGGGGAAGTTTCTTTATCCAAGATCTCGCGGCACCACTCAAGTGAACTTGGATACTTTGCATGGCTGTTGCTCTGGTTCCTCCTACTAGCTTCACCATCTCGAGATAATCAACGAGCCAATCCTCGGGATCCCGCAGCCGTCGAATTTCTTGAAATTCTCGGGTAACTTAAACCCTTTTGGGACTCGAGTCTTTCGAACTCTTCTCGTAAAGCACGGGAGTCCACACATATCTTCGTCGGCAACTTCGGTGAATGCCGACGTTCTCTTCTTTCTTGTCGCGCTCTATCCACCCTAACTTGAACTGCCGTGTCTCTTGCTCCACTTGTTCTTGGTGGATCTTGAACCGCTGCGGTGGGTCGTGGACTATTTTGCCTAGGATTTTCTTCGGGAGGCGTGGCTGCAAACGCTGTTCCCATAACTCCAACTCCAGCCATTGCCATATTGAACAATGCTTCTCTCGGATCCCCAGGGGGTGGTCTGGATGCGAGGATGTAGGCTTGCGTTGCCATGTATCCTGCTTCTGGCGTTTTCGGGATGATATTTCCCCTTGTATCAATCGACATGAAGGACATGTCGAGATTTTGAATTATGTTTCCTCTCTCTTCTTCAGGTATATTTTGCAGCCGAGACCTTGCTCTCCTTCGAGCATCTCTATGGCTATCTCCCGAAGTTTCTGATTGTCGACTGAGCTCTGCTCGACGCCTGCTGGACAGGGAGGCTGCCTCTTTTCTTCTATTCAAGGATGTTGTCTGTTTTTCCAGCTATCTACTCACTCGAGCAAGTCTATATTGATATGCTTGTAGTTCTTGTACGGTAGCGGTGGTGGTCATTGGTTCTGAACCATCCATGGCTTTTGCGGCCCTGTCCCATGCTTCCTGCGGGAGTTGAACTCTTACGCGAGATGAAGACCCATCATATTTAGTGCCTAGGCCTTTTCTAAGATCAGCGGGATCGACGTATGGATTTCCCAAATCGTCGAAAGCCTCTGACGTCTCTGGTTCTGCTCGGCCTGCCTCTTCAATTGCATAGATTTGATGGTATTTTGCGTATTGATTTTTGTCAGGATTAGTGACACCATCATATAGATTGGTGAAGACCTTTCCGATGGCAGCAGATTTGTCGATGAAGTTGAAGCTGTCGACGCTGTCGAAATCGCTGCTTATAAAGGAGTCCGCAGACGACTCGAAAGATGTGTTGCTGAAGATCTTGACGAGCTTTCCGCTTGCCTTGGTGTCGACGAAGCGTGGCGATGAAAACTCCTCGTCACTCGACGAAGAATCGACCGCTGAAAATTCCGACGAGATCGGAACTTCGAGACGGTAGGATCCTTCCTTCTTGACGCCAAATCGGAATTCTCCGAACGTCATGACGATGGGCTCCTCCAGATAGGCACATGCATCCATATGGGAGGGCGGGTGAGGAATAAAATCGACTAGATCAGTTTTTTCCCGTTTACCTCGATCCATCGCATTGCTAGCCACCGACGAAGTCGACGATTCTGGACGTGCCATCGAGATCAGCTCCTTGCAACCTCTAATTCCCACAGACGGCGCCAATTGACAAAGGATTAATTTGTCAATGCCTACAGATTTTAGACTAGGGTTTTGCTAGAAGTAGAGGGCAAGTAGATCTCGAAGGTTTCAGCCGAAAAGTACTCGCCGATTATGAAAACTAGGGTTCTGTTGACAGTAGATTCGATCCTTTCTTTGTCCCTCGACTCCCCCTTATATAGAGGGTGGAGCCGAGGGTTTCGTAATACACAAGTTCGGGAGGGTTTCGTACCTGTTATCACCAGATTTTGGCCAAATCAGGAGATGGGCCGTAAGTGAAGATAGGCTTGAAGGACATACACGTGGAGCATCTTCGAAGCGACCTTGCGCTAAGAGTTTGGGCTAAATTGCCCGTGTATCTGTAATATAGTAGATCGTATCGTGTTTAGAATTAACAGATAGAGTCTGGCCCGTGCACGGTTAGGTGCATGCCCGAATTAGAAAGTCCCTTGGACTATAAATATGTATCTAGGGTTATCGGAAAAGGAGGACAATCACGTTCACAACAAACACAAATCAGGCGCATCGCCACCCCTTCCTTCGAGGGTTTCTTCCGGGTAAGCATCATGCTGCCTAGATCGCATCTTGCGATCTAGGCAGTACACGTTTACTCGTCTACCTTGTGCTGCTCGTGCTGAAGCGTTGTTGATGGCGAGCAGCACTACTTATCCTTAGGTGTTTAGGGGCTTGCATTGATGCTTTCTCGTGCATATATGCGTGGCAATGCCGTCCCTCGACACCTAGCTGCCCCTTACACCTATCCGGGTGTAAGGGCAGCATCTTGCTTGTTCGTTACTTAGTAGATCCGATCTGTTATAGTTGCTCCTTGCTCCGCAAGGATTAGTTTAATATCTGCATAGTTAGGCCTTATGCTGGGGTCGGACGATCCGGTAGTGCGTTAGGTGTTGTTTACCGTTCTTACAAGGGATGTTCCGGGAATTAACGTTATGTTGGTTTTTAGGCCTCTTGTAGGGGTAGTTTGCATCATCTTCCGTATCTGCTAGGCCCGACTACACGTCGGACGTTCCGGTTATGCGGTGAAAACCCTAAACTGTCGTAGATCGGTTTAGCTTTGTTTTGATCAAGCAGGATCCCCATGTCATTGCAAATCCAACGTGAACATGGGGCGATCGGCTCTTTGAGCCGATCCACAGGGCAACCTGAGAGCCGATAGGGCTCGTATTTAATGTTTACGTGTCTACCATAAAGGAACAATCGAAGCAATCTAACACCTTCCTGATCGGGTCTAGGTCAGGTGGCACGCCCTAGCAACCGCCAGGACGTGGCTGGAAGACTTGCGGGACGACGCGAGGTGCCAGGGTCCACTAAGCGGCCTTGGGAGCCTCCCGGCTCTTCGTGTTGCTTAACCATTGCCCGCCGGTGGGACAATCTTCTGCAACATCCACGTCAACACCGACATCCGAGATGGCAGAGGAACAGATCACATACGAGGATCTCCCTGCGGAACACAAGAAGAAATACGATGAGCTGAAGGCCATCGTTGAAGCCGAGCTCATCGGCTCCTTTGAGAAGACCCGTTCGCACGGCATCAGGTTCAAAGGATTCACGCCACAAGGCATCCTCGAAGGGTTGGATCTGTCTCTCCCTTCGGAGGAACGTACCAGAGCCTTGCGACAGGAAATCAACTACGTGGTGGCTCATTCGCTGCATCGGCATTCTGAGAGCCTGGTAAATACTTTGGAGCGCGTTGCGCTCCAGGTGGTGCAAGAGATCATGAAGCATCGGTACTCCCCTTCGGGACCTGCTCTAGGGACTCACCAGGGAGAGGTGCAACTCCACACCAGGCCACCATTGCCGTACGCGATGGCAGCTCCACAACAACAAGGTTCACCGGCATACGTTGTCTACAAGGTTGGAGGTGATCCGGGCGACTATCAGTTCTTATATGAGCCGCCCAAGGAGATCCCGCACGGATACGTGTGCACGTTTGTGCCGGATCGCAACAAGCGGACGCAGGCGATCCAGGCTCCAACAGGAGGGATTGCCGGAGCAGGAGCAATTGTTCCGGCAGGAGGAACGGCTGCAGCAACGGGGAGTTTGGGGGCAGACGTTGAGAAACAGGCGTGGCTAGCCAAGTATGCCACTGTACCAATTCATGAAAGCTCAGCTGCTAATTCCTCCACCGCGGATCAGATCAGTGCAGTCCTGAGAGATCAGTTCGGCATCCTACCGAAGAAGAAGATAATCGGCTATTCCAAGCCGTACCCCAATGAGTTTGACCTGATCCCACTACCACCTAAATACCGGCTCCCGGACTTCACCAAATTCAGTGGGTCAGAAGGGTCTAGCTCAATCGAGCACGTGAGCCGATACTTGGCCCAGTTGGGCATGGTTTCAGCATCGGATCAGCTACGGGTGAGGTTCTTTTCGCAATCCCTCACCGGAACAGCTTTTGGATGGTACACCTCGTTGCAGCCAAATTCAGTGCGATCATGGAAGCAGCTAGAGGAACAGTTTCACACACAATATCATTCAGAAGCTATCGAAGCGGCATTGCCGAACTAGCACAGGTTCGGCAAAGGCGAGGAGAGACGAGTGTACCGAATACATTCGGCGTTTCAGAGCCGTCAAGAACCGATGTTATTCGGTTCATTTAACCGAGAAAGAAGCGATCGAGCTGGCCGTGGCGAGCCTTGCGAGCGTCATTCAAGGATCCGACGTTCCAAGTGGAGTACAACTCGGCCGGCGCACATGGTCCGGAGATCGACCTTATATGAACGGCGCCATCCGGAACCGTACCAAGACAAGTTCAAGCGCGCGATAAGCCTGGTCAATGCCGATGAGGATGAAGATTCTGCGGAAGATCGTGAAGTCGCAGATGGCTGAATGGACTCGGACGGCGATTCTGTGTCTCGCAAATGGGTGAACCCACCGGGGCCTCCAAGAGGGTTTGACTTTGATGTGAGCAAAGCTGAACGGATCTTCGATCCGCTACCGAAAGAGAAACAGATTGAAGCTACCCGAAGGCCACAAGATCCCTACGGCACAAGAGATGAACAAAAGGCCATACCGCAAATGGCATCATACGTTCACACACGCCACCAACGATCGCAAAGTATTGCGCGCACAAATTCGGATGGCGATAGAATCAGGCCGATTAACTTTCGGACAGTTTGCCATGAAGGTAGACATGCGTCCGTTTCCGGACGTCAACATGGTGGACCTAAGCCACTCCATAAGGGAACCAGGGTTCTCTTTTGATGTCAATATGGCAGGGCTTGGGGGCCGCCATGGCAAAGATAAATCGAGAGCAGCCACTCTCGTGGCAAAGATAAAGAGGAGGCCGTTCCACGCGACCGGCCCCGAGGATGATGACGAGACGATACCTAACCGAGGAGGAGGTGAGAAGCATACGGTATCAACGCCCACTATCCGTGCATCTCCTCAACAAATATGAGCAGCAGTACGACCGACGTCGGCGCCACGACGAAGATGATGAAAGATATCGTCGGTCAGATGCAGCGGACAGGAGGTATCGTCAGCACGACAGAAACAACGACGGGTACGAGCGTCACGCTAGAGGGAGGTCAAGGGAGCAAGACAACATGGATAAGCACTGGAACTGTCCTTTCTTCAAACATTGCTGGGACTCCGGAATGAGCCGATTGCCAACAATCGAGAACTGCCCAGAGTGCAAACATCAAAGGAGGAGGGCAAATGAACAAGCTGGGTCATCTCAAGAAGAAGACTTTGAGGAGTCAGATGGAGAAGAAGATAGGTATCACCGACCAAGGTGGTGCCCTGATGGACTCAGCCATTCTCAGAAGCGTAGGGTGCAGCGGCTGCGAAACTCGGAAGAAGCCGAGGCACGCACTCGTACTCGTTGAGGAAGGCACGGCCCGATCTGGCCGTGAAAATTCAGCAAACATTGGAGACGAAGGCGCGCCCGCCCAAGAAAGTATGGCGCCCCAAACAGACGAAAGCCGATGCACAGGCATCGGCTGATGCCGATGCAGAGACATCGGCTGATACAAACATGGTATCAGTGATCCGGACAGAGTAGCAGGTCCAAGACATTGGACGTACGTGGCAAGGCCGATCCCTGCGATCGGCCCTCAAAAGATGGAAAGCAAAGGATCTTATCTCCAGCATGCCACGTAGCTACAGTGGGAAACCAAGAAGTGCTAAACCTCCACGAAGCATTGCAATGAAAAGGGAGGCCGATTCCCGCAATCGGCCAAAATTATCCTCGACATGTGTTTTGTCTGTGTTCAGCATTGATCCGACAGATGCCTGAAGAGCCAATACCATCAAATACTTGACAGAATCGGCTCGGGGGGCACATAGATGGATGAGACACGAGGATACAAAGCTTGGAGTGGATGTCAAATACCCAGCAGAGCAGCTCAAGTATGGGGGCCGATGCAATCGGCCAATAAAAAAACCGAAAATACAAAAAAATTTGGGCACAGCCGATGCGTAGACATCGACTTAAGAATTAAAAGCCGATGTACGGCCATCGACTCAAGGGATACGACTGTTACAAGCAGAAGCCTAATGGAGCAGTCATCGAGTTACGTAGCGAGGCTCTACTGAAGGAGCCCCTCAGTGGAATGGTTGGTGGCTCCATTAGCAAATCTTCAAGATCAGCAGCGTCTGCGTAAGCATGCAGATCAGGTTAGGATCGTGAGAACAGCCGATGACCATCCAATTGGCTGTGACGTTTCTTCCTGGGGCTTGACCAAGGTGACAACTTCATCAAACATCTTCACCAGAAGCTGCATCAGTCTGCCCGAGGTGATGAGCCAATCTGAGCAGCAAGACGCAAGAATGGAGCTAGGAAGAGTTCAAAGGCCACTACGTTTGAGGCTTCTTAGTTCAAGGGAGCAGCTGGTCCTTCCAGAGCCGTCCTAGTGCATTGTCTCCTTGGGCGTAAGCTTTCCGGCCCTGTTTTGATGAAGAGCTGAAGTGGCTTGAGGGGGCAGCTCACCCTGAAGGTTCTCTGCTATTGAAGGCCGATTTGGTCAGGATCGGCTGACGCTGCACTACAGTTGGGAAGCCGATGATGGCCCATTCGGTTGGTACACTTTTATCCTCGCCTTGACTGAGGCTCGGGGGCAGCTCGCCCTCAAGGTTCTTTGCTCTGAGGAGCTAGAGCCACCAATTTGAAGAGGGAGCCATCATAATTGATAGGCTTTGGGCCAGTTTGCTGTTGCAAAGAGACACAGCATCGCGAGGAAAGTTGTAGGCGATCCAGATTTTCAGCAATGGTCCTAGAGTTCTCCTGAAGGCATCAATTCTGGAGTCTTGCCGATTAAAGCTAACATTAAGCTCAGGGGATTTGGACTTCCAAGATCTAAAGATTGCACGATCGCGATTTGGTCCTGTTCGACTGAAATATGGGGATCTGGACTGAGCTATCTGGAAATTTATCATAACGGGCCGGTGCGGGGCCATCGGCTTATCGAGCGTTGATCAGGCTAACAATCGGCAAAATCAGTTTGAGGGGACATCGGCTAAAATAGCATAAAAGGAATCGGCAAGATCAAGTTGAAGAAAAATTTTCATTGATGGCAAGATTTCTTACACAAAGAGCTGATTGCTCTCAAAAGAAGGAACTAGGGGATACATGGCCCCGTCTACTGCTACTGGTTCTAATCTAAAGCCTATCTACGGACCAGTGTTGCCCTCGTCGTCGCCATCGCCGCCGCTATCGGCGTACTCATCGTCGCTGCTGCTGCGACCACCGGGAGGACCTTCATTGTCCTCGTCTTCATCATCAGCGTCGTCGTCGTCGCTGTCGAAGTCACTAAGGTTGCCCGGCCAAGGGCAGAAGCGCTTGGCCGGCGGCTCGTCGGAGGAGGTGCTGTCCTCCTCCTCTTCTTCTCCCTTCACCTCCTCGGCGGAGGAGAAACCGTCCCAGGAGTAGCGATCGTCGTCGCTCTCCTCCTCCGATTCCCCAAGGGCGAGGAAGCGGAGGTCGCTCTCCCCGTCCGTCAAGGACTGGTCATCTTCGGACCAGACGGAGGAGTCGTGGCTCGACTCGTCCCCGTCGGCAATGGCGCGGCGGATGTTGGCCGCGTGGGCCTCTTGCGGGTCCCACTCTGGCGTCGGCTCTCGGAGGGGGGAGGATTGGACAGAGAGGCTTGATGCAGCAGAGGAGGAAGAGGAAGAAGACATGGTGACAGAGGAGGGCTTTTGGGAGCGCTAGTACGAAGGGGATGAAGAAGGGAACTGCAAGAAGTGGCTAAATAAAAGGGGATATAGCGATTTAATGCTTAAGCAGTTTTCGAGGATGTGGTGCCAAAACCGTCAAATCGTGCAGGGAAGTTGAGAAGGCAAGACGTCATGATGAAGAATACTGCGACGGTTCTGCTCTGCCACGACATGACCCCTTGAAGGAAAAACAGATGGTTTTGAAATTATCATTACCAAAACCAGGGGGGCATGGGTTATCACCAGATTTTGGCCAAATCAGGAGATGGGCCGTAAGTGAAGATAGGCTTGAAGGACATACACGTGGAGCATCTTCGAAGCGGCCTTGCGCTAAGAGTTTGGGCTAAATTGCCCGTGTATCTGTAATATAGTAGATCGTATCGTGTTTAGAATTAACAGATAGAGTCTGGCCCGTGCACGGTTAGGTGCACGCCCGAATTAGAAAGTCCCTTGGACTATAAATATGTATCTAGGGTTATCGGAAAAGGAGGACAATCACTTTCACAACAAACACAAATCAGGCGCATCGCCACCCCTTCCTTCGAGGGTTTCTTCCGGGTAAGCATCATGCTGCCTAGATCACATCTTGCGATCTAGGCAGTACACGTTTACTCGTCTACCTTGTGCTGCTCGTGCTGAAGCGTTGTTGATGGCGAGCGAGCACTACTTATCCTTAGGTGTTTAGGGGCTTGCATTGATGCTTTCTCGTGCATATATGCGTGGCAATGCCGTCCCTCGACACCTAGCTGCCCTTACACCTATCTGGGTGTAAGGGCAGCATCTTGCTTGTTCGTTACTTAGTAGATCCGATCTGTTATAGTTGCTCCTTGATCCGCAAGGATTAGTTTAATATCTGCATAGTTAGGCCTTATGCTGGGGTCGGACGATCCGGTAGTGCGTTAGGTGTTGTTTACCGTTCTTACAAGGGATGTTCCGGGAATTAACGTTATGTTGGTTTTTAGGCCTCTTGTAGGGGTAGTTTGCATCATCTTCCGTATCTGCTAGGCCCGACTACACGTAGGACGTTCCGGTTATGCGGTGAAAACCCTAAACTGTCGTAGATCGGTTTAGCTTTGTTTTGATCAAGCAGGATCCCCATGTCATTGCAAATCCAACGTGAACCATGGGGCGATCGGCTCTTTGAGCCGATCCACAGGGCAACCTGAGAGCCGATAGGGCTCGTATTTAATGTTTACGTGTCTACCATGCAGGAACAATCGAAGCAATCTAACACCTTCCTGATCGGGTCTAGGTCGGGTGGCACGCCCTAGCAACCGCCAGGACGTGGCTGGAAGACTTGCGGGACGAAGCGAGGTGCCAGGGTCCACTAAGCGGCCTTGGGAGCCTCCCGGCTCTTCGTGTTGCTTAACCATTGCCCGCCGGTGGGTTTTGGCAGGTAACAGTACCCAACCCGTAAGATTACAAATCTCTATCTTTCCTAATACAAACTATCTTTCCTTAACACTAAATGGGCTTCCAAGTCTTCTTATTCTTCGAGTCCTGGGTCTTTAGTAAACCCCGGGTACCATCTTTGGCAGGCCCATTGGGGATGCCTATGTCACCAGGTGCCCAACGATAATAAGGTCTCGTCGACCTGACCCAGACTAGGGTTTAGCAGGCCATGACCTTTTTATATCTATATTTTCATGTTTTTATTTCTCACAATATGTAAATTATTTTATAAATAAAAAATTACTGAGAAAATAGTGAAATGTGTCAGACCGCTAGGACACCCTCAGACACAAGCGGTCAATCGGAACCCGAAGTCCCGTCTGCGGCCCGGCGCAAACTGACACGCGATCACTTTTGATAACCCAAATAAATCGGGCCGATTGAGATGGGTCTAATAGTGAAACAAATGACCCCAGAGTCCCAAGGCTCGGAGAAGCCCCTTTTCAGCTCCTTTGTTTCCTCTCAGAAGTCGTTTGGAAGCCAGACTTTCATTTCGTTTGTAGCATTTTGAAATGAATACATGTATTTATTTTATTTACATTGTAATTTCAGAAATAGACACTTGTTCGGTTGCAAATGACAACAGAATTCAATATTGAATTTGTAGAGGCTTCCATAGAGAATCGCAAATGACAGGTCTCAGCTTGGAATCGTGTTTACTCATGGAGTCATTTTGCTGGAATTCATAAATGAAATGATGGCCCAATTCTGTGGCAACCAAACAGCCCGCCTATGAAATTTCAAAATGAATTCCAGGATTCCAGGCCCAAATAATGGATAGCAAATGACCTCTCAAATTTTCTTTAGTTGTTGTTGTTGAGGATTTTGGTTTTTTAGATGGTTCTCGCGAGTAGTAGTATTTTCAGAGGAACGCGGCCATAAAGGCCATAACTATAGGCCTAGTTGAGTCCGGCCCATCTGATTTCCCTTCTTATACGAAAGAAAAAAAATAAAAAGCACGTGGGGCCCGCTTGCCCTCCGTTGTCACTGACGGCGGGCCCCGCCCTCCTCCTCTTCCTTCCGCCTCCCTTGTTGGTCTTGGAGCCCAAGAAGAACTCCAATCCAACAAAAGGGTCTCCGTCTCCTCGCACATCCAAACCCTACATCCAGCACACACACTCTCCGGATCGAGAACTCGAGCTCGACGAACTCGGCGCTTCGAAGATGTTCCGCAACCAGTACGACACGGACGTGACGACGTGGAGCCCGGCGGGGCGGCTGTTCCAGGTGGAGTACGCCATGGAGGCCGTCAAGCAGGGCTCCGCCTGCGTCGGCCTCCGCTCCGCCACGCACGCCGTCCTCGCCGCCGCCAACAAGGCCAACAACGAGCTCTCCTCCCACCAGCGCAAGGTCTTCCGCGTCGCCGACCACGCCGGCGTCGCCCTCGCGGGGCTCACCGCCGACGGCCGCGTCCTCTCCCGCTTCCTCCGCAACGAGTGCATCAACCACGCCTTCGTCTACGACGCGCCCCTCCCCATCTCCAGGCTCGCGCTCCGACTCGCCGACAAGGCGCAGGTCCGTCCTCCTCCGCCCGATCCCCTTCTGCTCCTCCTACTTTTTCTGCTGCCTTTGCCTCGATCTGCCCCTGCCGTGACGTTCCCGTGGTGGATGAATCAGATCTGGAGCGGGGCCTACGCTTTCGTGATAATCTCGTCTTCGATTTTCCTTGGTAATTAGGGTTTTGATTCTTCACGGGAAGCGCGCACCATTATTAGTAATTTTTTTTATAGGATTTAATAATGTTTTTGCTGGTGGTACGGATCAGGATCCAGCCTTAATTCAGACCCTATTGCTCTGATTTGTGCATATAATTCAATTTAGCCATGCCTCAACTACCGTGCTGCTAGATTTCTTATGTCTGGTTGTAGAATTTTCCATGAACTGAAACCTATAGCAGCATCAAGAGCTTTCCTCTGAAGGTCCTCACAACATTACTGAAATATGGTCCTCGGGCTTGATAAGTATGTAACTATATGTTAATGTGTGTAGTAGTATCAGGCTTTGCTCCTGAAGTTTGCTGAATCAGCTCTATTCCGCTGCGCGTGTGTTTGGGCATTTAGGTAGGGTGATAAGAAATTACAATGTACACTGTGTCAAGATATGATTGGAGTCTCACTGGACCAAAAATTTCGTGGTCTGTTTTTCGATCCAGTTCTTGCAACAGATAATTTTTCATAAGCCGACAAGGGAAAATCACAAAATAAGCGTGATATGGTTTTAAATTGGTGAACCTTGGACGGCTTAACTCTTGTTCGGTTGGACCAATCAAGAGTTTTATTTGTCTTCTTATTTCATTTCTTATACTGCCACAGCACCACTTGCCGACAATTTTGTCTGGTAACTTCTGAAGGTGAGCTTCTGTTGAAGTTTTCTACAGTTTTTAGTTATGTGTCCTGTGCCACTCATTCTCAAATAATGTGCGATTTATGGTAGATCCAATACTACAAATTGGTGCATGTTTTATTTTCCATATGTTTGTGTGCTTTTCACCTTAGCTACTGTATCTGTAAGTGAACTAATAAGCTGCCCAGAAGCTGTTGCCTCAACAAATTAACCTAGCTTACATGTGTAATTTGTATTGTGTCACACATCCAGACTGACTCTGTTTCTTAATATCAGACATTCACATTTCTAGTAGCGTGTGATGACTCCATACATGTATGCTCTTAAAGTCGGAAATAACCTGATACTGGCAGATCTCTTAGTAGTAAATTTGGTATATTATCTATGAGTAGGATCTCTATTCCCGGACAAGTTCACTGCCTCATATCATGTTATTCTTTTCCTGCTCATCGTTTGATTGTTTCCCTGTTTTAGCTTACAGACTTCTCTAGAAGTGTCTCCTCGTCTAGCTTTAAAGAGTAATGATTCACATAGGCCTTTTTTTTTTCATTGAATGGCGTTAGCCAATAAAATTTCAATTTCAGTTTATTCTTCTGTTCTTTTGCGAACATACTTCTGTCTCCATGTCTCTATTTGCCTCCTCCCCTCGAAGACAAAAACAATAAGATGTAAAAACTAACAGTGATCTTTAATAATACATAAACACATCATTAATGTGGACTATGGGGTTTGGTATGCATTTTGTTTTGACTACTGGAAGGTTAAGTTGTGCCCAGTGATATATCTGCACTTCAAGGCACCATGATATATCTGCACTTCAAGGCACCATGATATATCTACACTTAAGTCACCATGATATATCTGCACTTCATGGCACCATGATATATCTGCACTTCATGGCACCATGATATATCTGCACTTCATGGCGCCATGATATATCTGCCTTTCATACCACCATGATATATTTGCACTTCATAGGGGAATGGATAGTCTCAGTTTTTGTTTAGTTCTGCTCGTGCTTATGTGCTTCTACCCCCTGGGTTGAGTTCGTGCTTGAGATGGGCGGATCTAGCTTTCTAGAATATGGGCTCATGTTGCCAAAAAATTCTCATAGTTGAGTAGACACTTCTTGATTAGCATATGGGGATGTATGTTTCTGTTTTGTGGAGAAGTTCAGCATGTATTTGCTCAAGATCATTCAGTTATTGATTCCATTTTGTGATTCTAGTCTTGTAGTTGTAGCGAAATAATTTTATTAAACCCAGCCTCTTGATTACTTGTACTATATAAGAACAGTATCTGAAAATCGACATGTTTTAAACCATTGTATCTCTCTTCCCATCTTATTGCATATAATATATTAACATTGTATTCTAACGTTGCAGGTTTGCACACAGCGTTCATGGAAGAGGCCCTATGGTGTTGGCCTCCTTGTTGCTGGTCTAGATGAGTCTGGAGCCCATCTCTACTATAACTGCCCCAGTGGCAACTACTTTGAGTACCAG
Organism: Lolium rigidum; assembly: GCF_022539505.1. Lineage (NCBI taxonomy): Eukaryota > Viridiplantae > Streptophyta > Magnoliopsida > Poales > Poaceae > Lolium > Lolium rigidum. The sequence goes on along the minus strand of NC_061509.1, from coordinate 17,851,737 downwards.
GCATTTGCCATTGGCTCCCGCTCTCAGGCAGCGAAGACTTACCTCGAGCGCAGATTCGAGAAATTCAATGACTACACCCCGGACCAGCTCATCAGAGATGCCCTCTCGGCCATAAAGGAGACTCTCCAAGGTGAGAAGCTGACCAGCTCCAACTGCACCATTGCTATTGTGGGCACAAAGGAGGACGGCACCGTCGAGCCATTCTCCATGATTGACTCCCAGAGGATCCAGGAAATAATCGACTCCATGGAGGCGGCCGATGAGGCACCACCGGCCGATGTGCCGATGCAGGAGGAAGGGGGTGATGCACCCCCAGCGGATGCACCCCCAGCAGATGCCCCTGCAGCGGACGCTGCACCAATGGACATCTAGTTGTCTGATACATGCCATCTCCTTCTCACACCGCATTCAGTGTTTCCCAAAGACTAGACTGTTGTTTTAGAAAGGTTGCCACCCCTTGTGTACTCTTTGCTTCTGTGCGACTACAGCTTTGCGATGCTTGTGTTTGGACCGATTATATTTATCATGTCACGGTGCGAACATAATCCTTCTGAATATGTTTTATCATCAGATCTTTCTGCCCTCCGAGCGTTTATGATTTAGGAGACTACAGATCGGGTAGACTGCTGTGAAAACGTAGAAAGTACAACAAATCAAACAACTGCTACTCCCTCTGCCGGAATTTTGTTTAATATCTAATGTATATATACACTAAAGATTGTTTAGATATATCTAAATTTAGATAAACTTGTGAAATCCCTCGATAAGCGAATCCCTCGGGCGAGTAGTCGTCGGCTAGCAGCCTAGCATGGATCCCATGTATTGTGTTTTGTGTCTGTCCATGGATGCGTATCTTGCACAGTTGCACACCGTACGGAGAATAATGCAGGATGCTGCGAATCAAGCAAAGTAGAAACGAGGCGGACAATTCATTCACCGGTGTGGCGTTTGGATGCGCGATTAGTATTCATAATGTCTCGACTCTCGTCGCAAGCTCATTGAAGAATTAGAAATTTATCGCACTGTTTGTTTCTCTACTATAATATCACCCACAAAACAATTTTTTTTGGTAGATTGAAAACAAAATTATTCAAATACTAAAACAAGAAAAGGCTAGTTAAACATATGGCCTTATCATAATCGGAACCTATGATTATTTCTCACTTATCCCTTTGCCACCCTTTCTAGGAGAATTAGGCCATTCACCACTTCTATGGTTTGAGAAGTAAATATTGGAGGACAAAATACTCGTCGAAGCCGCACACATACGTAAAGTTCATAGTATTATACTTGTTGAAGTATAAATGTAGCCCTGTCTCTTACACCATATCGGTCTTTTACTTAAGTGGCTAGATCATGCAATTCTATATATTATCGGAGCTAGGAGGTCTTGAGTTCAAGAACAAACTGACGCAATAAAAATTAAAAATATTGCAGCCCACGTTTGATCCATGTTTTGGCGTGAGGCAGCCACATGTGAGGGGGCTGGGAGTGTTGAAGTACAAATGTATTGGCTAGCTTCTTTCATCATATCGATATTTTGGTTGCATTGGTTAGAGCATGTAGTTCTACAATACTAAGGAAACAACTTTTAGTAAAGCTTGTCAAGTTTTTTGTTAGATTCATTTGCTCTACAATGCTCTACTAGGTCTTGTAGATATTTAAAGATATTATGGGCATACAACTACATATCCACTTTATACATTACAGTGAAGTTCGTTTTAAGGAAAAACAAAAATTCTGAAAAATCATATTAGCACGAGAAATACATTTGTAATGGTATATAATAGAATTTTATGGCGGATGTACCTTAATATATATGATCACGATTACATTGTTGATTCTACTAGCTATATCTAACAATAGTATTTAAGATATCATATTGAAAGATGTATCACCAAAAACTTAAATGTATGTGTCAAGATAAGTTATGGCAGACTAAAATAGTTTGGTATAAATAAAAAACAAGTGTTTATTTCAATTCTTCCTTGCCTCGATAATGGTTCGAACTTAGTGAGGCTTGAAGCAAAGAAAAATATTTCCATGTTTCATGCTACATTATTTCCAAAATGCAGAAAAAAATTATCGATAGATGCTATAAACTACTCTAGTGAATTTACAATCTTGAAAATTATCGATAGATGCTATATTATTTCCAAAATGCAGGGTATATATTGTAGCAATTACTGTCTTGAAAAGGAAAGTCTGGGTTGACAATGTTGGAAGACCGTCAAAACATGCATAAGATTTAGTTTCGAATAAACAATTGATAAATCATGACTACACAACAACATGTAAACTAAATATGCATATCAACATAGTACATGAACATGTAGCATCTAGATAAGATAAATCTATCGCATGTACTCCGAACAACAGTACTTTAAATTTGATAAAGTTTGACTAATTTTATAGAAAAAGTAGTACCTTATGACACTAAATTAGTATAGTTAGATTTTTATAAAATGTTGTATCATAATTTACTAATTTATATAAGTTTTCTGATATTAATATTTAAAAATATCAATTACCGCTAGCATCTACAACGACGACTAATTTTTTCCACGATATTAGTCAAAGTTTAAATTTTTTGATTTATGAAAAAAGCTACGGAGTAGAAATACATTTCGTTTGAGTGGGAAAAAGTTACAGTACACATTTAGTCGATCGTGTCACGGACACACCCCTTCATTCGTCATCATCGTTTCGAGGCAAACATGTCACGTTGCATAGATAGCACTCTCCCTCACTTTTAAGACGCGGGGATGTACAGTGTTGGACGAAGGATGGTTTATGGCAAAATTTACTGCCTACGGCGCCGGCACAGCCAAGGCCCACGTGCAACCCCATCACCTCACTGCCCACACAGCCCATCAGCAGATCCCACGACGGAAACCACTGTCCATGACAGGCCGGGCCCACCGCCGGCCGCACCTCCTGCCGACCATGCGCGTGCCATTAAATCGTCCGCTCGTCGTCTTCTCTTCTTCCCCATCGCCACTGCCGCAGCAGAGCAGAGCCATGGCGATGGCGGCCTGCTCCGTCCGCCTCCTCGCCGCCGCGCACCGCCGGAGCGTAGTGTACCGCCACGCGCGCCGCCCCGTCGCGTGCTGCCTCTCCTTCCCGCGCAGCCCCGGCGGCGGGTCCGGGCCCTCCTTCCGCGGCCGCGCCAGCCTCTCCTCCATCTCCCTCCCCTCCTCCTCCGCCGCCGCCGCGCCCTTCAGCCTCCTCCCGCCGGACTCCGACCCCTTCATCCAGTGGGACCCGCCGCCCCCGCAGGACACCTCGTCCGGCTCGCCGTTCGGGGCCGGCCGCGGCGGCGAGGAGGGCCCCGCGCTGGTGGTGCTGCTGGGGTGGCTGGGCGCGCGCCAGAAGCACCTGCGCAGGTACGCCGACCTCTACCGCGACCGCGGGGTCGGGTCCGTGCGGTTCGTCGTCCCCGTCCGCGACCTCGTCGGCCTCGACCTCGGCCGCCGCGTCGAGCTCAGGGTCGCCGACCTCTCCGCCGAGATCGCCGCCTGGTGCGACGCCGACCGCCGACGCACGCTCCTATTCCACACCTTCAGCAACACCGGCTGGCTCGCGTACGGCAACCCAAATTCCTCCTCCCTCTTTAACCACATTCCTTCGTGTCTCTGCACTTTTTTTCTCCGGTAGAAACCCGAGGGTTTGCAATTGAATTCGGAATCTCGGATATAGCAGGTTGATGACCAAGTGTAGTTAGGCAACCTCTGCATGGTTTGCTGATCCCACATTGACATGGGGGCGCTTGCGCTTGGTGCCCACCATGTTTTTGTTGTGACAGTTTGATTTGCTACTACATGAGGTTGGTGGATAAAACCTGCTTGCTTGGTTGATTGACTACACGTGCTATTATCAAAGACATCCCAAATCAGGGGAGGCGCACGCGCACAAGCAAATTGTTTGTACGCCACAAGAGCCGTTACTTGTTGATGATGGAAACCAGGGGGTTGTGTTGGGCCAGCTTACACTGGAGAAACTCTGCTTTGCTGCGTAGGTTTCGTGTCTAGTTGATTATCTCTGTGCCTCTCTATTCTACGTCTCATGCTTTCACGCCACCTAGCGGTATGCATATAGGAGAAATGAAGAAGGTGAAGATAAATAATTGAATTGAGGTAGTTTTGTCAAATAACACATCAGATATGCCTGCAATTAAAGAATGACTAGATTTCGTAATTTAAACGTCTTTGTTCTTTCCTTGTACTTGAACTCACAGTTGGAATGATCCTATCCTACTGTTATTGTCCAATTATTAATACCTCATCATGTGCTTTTGGTACATCTTTGGATGAGCAGGTTGAATAAAACAGAGTCGGGAAACGATAGCTGCATGGTCATAGTATTGTTTGTTGAGTCACATTGGTTTACATACAGGGCTTAGGCCTGGAGCTGCAGTGCTGTGGTTACCATCTTACTGATATATGATACTGAACTACACACAAGTTTGTATGGTTGATTGGGTAGCTTTAATGTCCAATAGTTTCAAGTGATCGTTGCATGTAGTTAAGGATACTTGTGCATCTTACTTAAAACCCAACTGGAAGTGGAGATTTGATTTGTCAGTGTCTTTAACCTGATGTCCATGGTTTCAGATTTGCTGTGTATATAAGACTATTTGCTTTTAATTTCTTTTCAGTTATGGTGCAGTACTTGAGAATCTACAATCAAGGGCTGATATAATTGAGAGGATAAGGGGATGCATTGTGGACTCTGCACCAGTTCTAGAGATAAGACCGGAGGTTTGTATATCTTACTAGTCTTTTACTGGACTCTTGAATCTCGATACACTTGAATTAAGCTTTCAACTGGTAATGGTAAATGCTGCAATCGCCTTCTTCCAGTTTAGCCAGTGGGATACTTGCATTTATGCAACATTTCACTATAGTAATCTATTATTGCACCTACAATGGTTTGAACGTAGTTCTCCCATGAGGACAAACTTGTATACTTGGAGTTTCTCATATGTACCCTTAATTCAGGTCTGGGCTGCTGGTTTCTCTGCTGCCATGCTAAAGAAAAGCAGTACTTTGACAGGACCTTCAGCTGACTGTCCTGATGGGTCTACTTTGAATGGTGCCTTGAACAAAGTTAATTCTGTCTCCGATTTGACGAAACCATCATGGGGTGAAACTTTTCTTCTGTCAACTCTTCACAAGTTCTTTGAGATTGTCCTTCACGTACCTGATGTAAATCAGTAAGTCCATTCACCATTAATAATTATTGCCCTGGTTGCATGGTATTGACAGCTAATTGTGGTTCACGTACCTGATATACAATGTGGCTATATTTTTGGCGGTGGTTTTATGCATTTTAACTAATCTATATCATAGTGCTATCTAAAAACTGTAAAGAAAATGATGTAACGTATTTAGTATTTCAGTGCGATGAAACTGAGGATATATGGTTTTCCCTTACGAATAATTTCAACATGCATCTGCAAAATTAAGCTATATTGCCAGATACATATTTTCAATATTTTGTATATTTTATTAATGGGCCCAGACGGCCTGTCGACCCTTCTATTCTAGTGTCTACATGCAGTCTATAATCATCATTAAAAAAGGCCTACATCATTTCGGGGTTATGCTATTTGCTTCTTACTTCCACCTGGGCTTGGAGAGGTGGAGGATGGGATTGAAGAACGTATTATTACATTTGTAATTTGTAATAGACACTTCTGTTCTGTACAGTTACGTAGTTTATTTTCCTTCTTAACCTGTTCTGACGCATAATACCGTCCCTCCCAACGTGTGAAACACCTAGTATGTAACTTTTTCGATAAAGGGAATATATTAATATCAGAAGATACCAATTACACCCAGCCTCTGCAACAACGCAATGTTCTAATAACATTACGGATGCACACAGCCAAAAAAGAGAAAAAGAAAACTAAGAAATAAAAGTCCCGCTACAGTATCCCAGCCCTAGCAACAGTAATACATCCACCACCGAGACAACACCTGAAATTCAGACTCTTCAAAAGCAACGCCTCCAAGAAGGGAACAGTGCACCAGCGTTGTCGTCGCCCGATCAAAGATCTTAGATTTTCACCCTGAAGATGGTCTCCGCTCTCAAAACAATGTCTTCAACAAGAACATTGCCAGGCACAACCAGTTAAGGCCAGACCTAGTATGTAACTGATATCTCAAATCACAAATAGCATCAGCGTGTTAGTTCTCTATTTTCATCGGCACATGGTAAATTAGTGAACGAGTATAATTCATCTTCGTCTAGGCATCATTGCTTCATTTCAAATCCTTTTTCTCGTTTGTTCTTCATAGAAACAGTTTCAACAGATTCTCATTTCCTGACATTTTACTGCCTCATGCTGATCATGTTCAGGAGACTACGCAAGGTCCTCGCAGTTCTCTCGGAGAAGCAGCCGTCCTGCCCCCAGTTCTACCTGTACAGCACAGCCGACAGGGTAATACCCGCCGAGTGCGTAGAGAGCTTCATCAGCACGCAGAGATCATTGGGGCTGAGCGTGTCCGCCCACAATTTCGTCTCGTCGCCCCATGTGGACCACTACCGGAGCTTCCCTCACCTGTACTCGGCCAAGATCGACGAGTTCCTCAAGATCTGTTCCCCGGCTAGAGTATGATGTGCATTGTAGATCCTGGTACAAATTCAATTGATTTTGTGTTGTCGAGCGTATGTGCATTGTAAGATGCTTCTACATGGGTTGTTGAAAGAGGGTGCGCAAGCATTTCAGCATGTGAGCTGCTTCTGCTCTAAATCCAAGCAATTCGTTGCAGGTACAGGCCGGTTGTATTGTCTATTCTTTTTAGGGGGTTCTATGCCTATTCCTGAGCTAGTTATATGTGTAAGCTTGTATGTTAAGCGTCGTTGTCTAGTTAAGCATTCATGTTACTACTACTTAAGCACCTTATCTATTCCCCGTTCCAAGTTTTTGTTTTGTTTTGTTTGGCTACATCCTAGAGATATGTATACTGAGATTTTCATCACTCTCAATGATGATGCCGAGCAGAAATATTAATCACTCCAACTGTGAGAAGATCAAATAGTGTCCCATTATAAAACGTGTTTATTACTGTGAGTCTGACCTCAAAATTACGTGAAATGTTAAGAAGATTTCGGGCGAGTAACATTTGTGTACATGTCAGTGTGAGTTTTCGATCGAGGGATCACTGAAAAGAGAAACGAAACCCTTTGTTAGTTTAGATAAACCGAGAATCAAGTTAGTTCTATATCGACTCTAGAATTGTTATATTTTTATTGTGAATTGTCTAAATTAGAATTGTACATGGATGTGCAATTGCACATAGTTATGCAATTACACATGTATTTTCGCAATTACACATGAATTACCACACATGGTTATGCAATTACACATATTTTTTTACAGTTACACATGAATCATTGATGAAATAGGGTGATCGAGAATTTAAGTTAGTTCTGGAGCGAGGGTTTGTCGCGTCCGAAGAGAAATGTATTGGAGAAATTTGAAAAACAAAATTTGAATGCTGCAGCACTAGCAGCCACCCACCCACCCAGAATTGGTGGTGGTGGTCAGTCAGTTGAGTCAAAGGGCATATAAAAAGCGGCGCTGCTCCCTCCCACGCCGCACACCGGCACACGCGAACCAACTCCCCTCTCCGGCTCTCCCCTTCCATTCAACGCGCGTCGCTACCGCCATGGTGGCCATGATTGCGGAGCAAGCATCCAAAGGAGGAGCCGAAGAAGCCGCCGCCGCCATCTCCCCAGTGGACGCGGCCGCCCCAGCGGGCCAAGCCGTCTCGGGCTCAGCCCAGAGCGACGGCGATGGTTCCGGCTCCGTCGCGACGCCACCGCCGCAGCCGTCCCGTAATTACGCGGCCGTCGTCATCGGCGGCACCTTCGACCGCCTGCACCGCGGCCACCACCTCTTCCTCCAGGTCCGTCCTACCCTTGATCTCGCCGTCACTGAATCAGCTCGTGATTCAACATCGGGGCTGATTCGGTTCGTCCGAGATCAGCCGCCCGCTTGTTTCAAATGATTCCTCTTCCTCATCTGAAATTTATGGGATGGGACAAAACAAGAGTCGTTGTCATCCCGTGAACTAAGTAACTCCGATCCACCAAAACTAAACTGGGCGTCATGTGCGCGCGTGACGGCAGGCGGCGGCGGAGCTGGCGAGGGAGCGGATCGTGATCGGCGTCTGCGACGGCCCGATGCTCGCCAAGAAAAAGGTCCGTCAAAACACCTTCCTCCTATCTTCTTGTCACCTAATGCTCTAATTACATTGTTTAACGCGCCGATCGCCTCCTTTGTCCTCCTCCTGATACGTCCGGACTAATCAATTTTGCAAACACTTTCTGCTCTGACAATTAACATCGGATAGTACCATGTACCAACGCGTTACCGCTGCGGTATCGATTTTGAATTAAGTCTGAGACACAGGACGTCTCAACTCGCATGCAATTACTAGCTGATACTGCTCCACATCTATATGTCCTCCTGAGCCAACAAAATATATAACACTGAAAACATACGTTTAACCATTTATTGTCGGTGATAGAACTATGATATGTAACTGATCAGCTCGCACCCACGTTTTACTAACAAAGACGAATGCTCTCTTGCACCAACGAGTGGAGATGCTCTAAGTATCGTATTCCTAGACACGTCATTGTCATGGATATTGGTAAGTAGGTGTGCAGTATCGTTAGCAAGCAATCTTTTTCTATATATATGAATACAACCACGCAACTACACAAGTTCAATGAATGTGGACGGAGGGTTCAAAACACCATGGGCACCTGACCTGACAGGGTGACATGCTCTGTGCAGGGTTTAATTAATGAATTATTAGTTGAATTGTATCCACCTTCAAAGCATCAATTATTGGATGAACTGCACAGGTTCTTTTCAAAGCATGTCAATCTGTGAGCTGGCTATGGCCATGGCAATGTAGCTTTGGCATCTACACTTTGTCCTAATCAAATTATCTGAAGGGCATCTTTGTTTTTTGGTGGCTTGTGTTGCAGTATGCCTACCTTATACAACCAATCGAGATGCGAATGGAAAATGTCAAGGGTTATATCAAGGTATACTCCCAACAGATCCTGCAAAGCTTTTTTATATGTAGATCAACAAAATACATTAGTTGCCACCAAATATCTCATGGTCCATGTAAGCAACTTTGCGACAATTTTCAGCTAGTGGGCTCGGATTGAGATTCTTAGCATGTCCTTATATATATCGATTGTCTTGTCCTAAAAAAAGATTCTTGACATGTATCTACATTTACAGTCCGTCAAGCCTGATCTCGAGGTTCATGTCGAGCCAATCATCGACCCTTATGGCCCCTCCATTGTTGATGAAGCTTTGGAGGCAATCATCGTCAGGTTAGGCAGGCTTCTCTTTATTTCAGGCTCAAAGTATTATTTTTTTAAATGGAACCTAACAGAGTAAAAAAAAACTCGAACAGAGTAATGCGCTTTTGCAAATGTAATTTCAAGGACTGGATAGAGTCCTGCTAGACACGGAAAAATGCTTGTGATTACATTTTCCAGTTATGTGATCGATTATACTGTTTTCCTTATTACCATAAGTGTAGTTTTTTTTACAAATTCGTAGAGCTTTATTGATTAACGAATTAGGATCACCCCAAAGGCATCTCCTCCTATCAATGCTAGCTTGGTAGCACATAGATGGGATGGGCAGCCATGTTTGCTTCACGTCCAGAAAAAGCAATGCTAACACTAGTCAAAGCTCTACTTATCTCCCTAATTTCTTGGCAAATAAGTCCTAATTTCCGAGAGGTTATCATCATTCGCACTACATAGGTTCGCAGAAAAATCGAGAGTCTATGATCACCTGTTTTGGTTTATAGCTCCGCAGAGATTCTAATTTTATTTGCCTGCAATTCTTGAGGGCAGCAAGGAGACACTGCCAGGTGGGCATGCTGTCAACAGGAAGAGGGCAGAGAGAGGACTCACACAACTGAAGGTTTGCTTGCGAGATCACTACCTATTTATTTTCTTTAGTTCACAAAAAGTGTCTACTGGATGAGTGTAGGTAGATCGTTAACTGTTTTTTTTCATTCCTTGTAGATTGAAGTGGTGGAACTAGTGCCAGAAACATCAACAGGAAACAAGATCAGCTCTACAGCATTCAGAAAGATGGAAGCTGACAAGGAACTGGAGGAGCAAAAGCTGAATCAGCAGGGGCAACAACAAACGGTTCAGTTGGAGTGCAAAACAGTCTTAAGCTGAAGAACAACGTATTGGAAGTTGTGTGCTATACAGTCTACTTTACATACAAGTATATAAAAAGCACAGCAAAATGGAACTGCTCTGAGACTCATGTAACACTTGTTTCCAAGCATAAACTACAGAAAAAAAATCTCAGTTGAACTGCAGGAGACGTATAACAGAAGATGCATTATATTTTTTAATTTGCATACAAGCATACACGTATAACAGAAGAACTCTGCTTCCACTCCTGTAAATTTGCTACAAAGCTTAAACTGCAGAAGAATTACAAAATTCTAAAATCTAGCCACAAGTATTTCAGAATTAGTTAACATGAACTGCTGCAAGTAAACGGGACAAATGTTTCACATTTCCTGTCGCTGAAAGGGGTTTTCGGAGTTATCATTCAACATGCATAATATCTCCCTTTTGCAATCGAGATTGGGTGGGTATTGAGAACTATGTACGGATCATGAAATAGAGCATACACCAATTTTTTACTCGGTATGCTAAGAAAAAATTAAACTTCAAACTGCTGCGAAAAACTAGCAAGGTAAATACTAAACAAACACTGTTCTCTCAGACAAATGCCTTGTTTGTCCACATGGTGTAATAGAATGGATTACATCAATCTTGTCATATGTTTTCATCATCACAGAGAACACGAACGAAGGGAAGACGCAAAACAAGATCAAATCGTGAGGAATAAACAGATCCTGCTTAGATTTTTTTATGTGTCCTGCTATACACACGACAAGTTATGTCTGATACTCGTACGATTCTAGGTACTCTAGCTATGAATCTTCTCCTGCGAGGCAACTAGAGGCAAACGCAGTTTGGGTTTGGGCTGGGCTGAGACTTTGGTAGATCCCGCGTGACAAATATTATTCTTTTGAGAAAAGTCCAATTTACAACCCTGAATTTGTCTCAATGTTCACTTTACAACCCTTATCTTTGCTTTGGTTCAAGTTTAACCCCCAAACTCCATAAACTGTTCGGAATACAACCCTTACCCGGATTTGATAGGTTTTGATCCGGTTTTCTTGCCATGTCATCGTTTAACCCAAAGCATACATATCATCAGCACATACGCATTGTCTCTCCAAAGTACATGTTCTCGCTGCACGTATCCAGAGTTTCAGACTGCAGGCCGCTAGTAGGGTTGGGCGTTCGTCGCTGCACAGGGCGATTGAGGAGGAGCAATCAATCCTGCCGTGTAATGCGTCTTGTGCCTATATACTAGATGCATCGGTTGAATGCAGGCCGGCCGGCATACATGTGAGGCCGGTCTCCATGGACTTGTGAGACTTTGAGTCTTAGTGTCTGACCGTGAAGTAAAGCTGGGTGGTACGGACATCGCCCTCTAATGGCGATGGCGACGCCGCAACAAAAGCTACGATTAAGTGTATCAGTCTCAGTTCCTTTGCTAGACATACATGTGCATGGGAGGTAAAAATGTTCATGTGATTCATTAAGCCATAATCAGGCACTAAATATCTAACTACGGATTTGTTGTAATTCAATTCTTTTGATTCATTTCTTAATTAAGCCAATTGGTCAGACAGTCAATATCCAACTGTGGCCTTGGAAATATCACGGCGGTGGCTTGGGCAGGGGCAAGGGGCACGACTGCAGCCAAGTAGGGCACCGATGGTAGCCTGGGCAGGAACATGGCGATGCTTGATTGATGAGAGATAGACGATAAAGATGTATGTACGAGGAGGTACATGAATACTTTTTTTTGAAACGAGGCAAAGGCTTGCCATTTTCATTAATAAAGAAGAAGTACAGAATTTGGCCAGATTATTAGCGGGAAACCGGCCGAAAACCGAAACAAGTGCCCCGACGATCGTCATGGAGCACGACCGCCGCAGGGGCACAGAGCCACCCTGGCAACCCACACAAGATACACAGGCCACCGGAGCGAGAAGTCGTCGCGGTTGACCTTCAACGTCATCGTCATCACTCTTCAGCGACTCCGACTTCACCGAAGAACCAACCACCAAGACCTCGCCGAAGCGGCACCGTGAAGCTCAAGCCGGCCACCGCCAAACAAGCGACTCCTCGTGAAGCAACAGGCAGCTCCGACTCTGATGACGAGCTCTGAAGAGGATAAGCGCAAGGCATGCGCCCAAGAAAATCATCGCCAGAGGGCCATCCTGCAGGTCATCGTACGCTGCTCAAATGAAGAATCTCGACAAACCATAGCAGCTCCGACTCCACCGCAAGCGAAGCACAAGACGAAGAAGCTCGGACGCTCGCTGAAGCCAAGGTCTTGACGCTACCAGACCATCGCTCACCACCGCCATCGTTGCCACACAAGCCACCACACGGACCTCACACATCGCCGGCCACCTGCCGCGATGTCGTACAAGTCCAGCCTCAGGAAAGCACGCTGGGGAACAAAGTCTTCAAGACGACGCCCCCAAGAGGGAAGCGACGTGGATCGACGCCGTCGTCCGGCCCTGCCACGGCCTAGGCTTTCACCCGAAAAACAATGCTCCGGGAGCGGAGGAGGTCGAAAGCTCCATGAAGGCCCCCAAGAGGATAGCGACATCCGCAGCTGCCGCGCCATCAGCTTTCGCTCGGAGCAGCCAAACCTCCGCACTCCCACGTTGCCGAACGGAGATGAGGGAGACCCACAACGCCGCCGGCCTGCGAACCACTGGCACAAGCACCTCCCACGCGGCGACGACGCCACACCACGTAGGACCATCAACCTCACCGCCGGCAGACCCCACTGCAGCACGAAGCACCAACCATGCCACAGCCCCTTGGAACAGCCACCATGCCCGTCGCCACGCCCGCCCTCTACAGCCTCGCCGCGGAAGCCAAGAAGGAGGACGCGGCCACAGCCCCGGCCGCCAACAGCCGCAGCGCAACCCCCTGGCAAGCCCAAGCAGGCCCGCCGGAACCCATCTGGGCCCGCGCGCGCCGCCTTGCGCCATCCTCCCCCGCAGGCCGCAGCACCTCAACCGCTCCATGGCCGGCCACCACCACGCCCGCACGCACAGCAGCCCCGCCCGCGCGCGTCCAAACCTCCGGTCCCTGTCATGGAGGCGTCCCTCCAGATCCTCCGCGCCAGGAGCCGAGAGGGGCTAGATCCCCGCCGCCCCCTTCACCGGCGTCGCTCGGCTTTGCCCGGCGGCAGCCTCGGGGGGCGACGAGGAAGGGGAGATGGTGGGGAGAGGTGGCGGCGGCGGGGGGCTAGGGTTTGCCCCCCCTGTCGCCCGGAGGAGACGACGAGGGGAGCGGAGCGGGACTTCCTTGTCGGTACATGAATACTTGTACATGTAAGATGTTGCGTTGGAGTACATGAAAAAACCTCTAGCAAGAAAAACCGGGTCAAACCTATTAAACGGTTAAGGGTTGTATTCTGAACGGTTTAAGGAATTCAGGGATGAAATTTGAACCAACTCAAATATAAGGGTTGGAAAGTGAACTCTAAGACAAGTTGAGGGGTCCAAATTGTACTTCTCTCTATTCTTTTTTACTTCCCCTTATACTCTTTCGCTGCTTGGGCGGACTGTTCTAGTAGGAGGTAGCAGCCACTTCTATTGTTTCGGTGCCGATCACCAACCATGATAGTCCATTCGATTATTTACACAAGGAAAATTTGAGTTGGTGCACATTAGAATGTACTACCGGATTTCGCACACGTTTTTGAGAGGCTTGGCCCATTCAAATTAGGTAACCTCGCTGGAGCTCGACGCATCTCAATCCAAAAAAAAATGTCATTTGTTCATCCCGGTGAAAGTATATTAACTTGATAAGTGATAACCCCAATTACAACTCTAGAACAGAGGGAGACCAAAGCAGACGCAGCTTTGTTTCCTACAATCATACTCCTTATCGTGGACGGCTGGTTAGTTTGCATATAATACTAGTAGTTGTTTGTGTTCGCGCGTGTTATACTAGTTCCTGTCCGTCTCGTCTTCAAGTTAGAGTCCGATTGGGTTGAGGGGTTGCCTGCAGTTCGTGCGACTATATATACACAGCGGGATGTGTATTAGCTATAGAGGGAAGAAAATAAGAAACAAAAAATCTGAGCCAAATTCTGATCGCGCCCGTGAACTTCAGCAATCAAGTTTTCCCAACTTGGACGCAGCATCGAGGTAGACGAGCGGCAGTACTCACGAATTCACCCTCATCTGCAATGGCGTTTGCCGGCGTGTCTATCGTTGGCGACGGTGAGGTTGTGGGACATGCCATCAATGTCTCCACGGCCAGTGGGTACCACCTGCTCGTGGTCAACCGCTACTTGCATTCCAAAGCCACTACACCTAATGGAAAGAGAATCCAATCTCTCACTTTCATGGTCGGAGGCCACAATTGGTGCATCGACTGCTATCCTAATGGTAACAGAGAGTGTGCCAACTATGTATCTCTCTATCTCCGCCTTGTTGATGAACATGTTGCAGAGGCCTTGAAGGTGCAGTTCGAATTTAGTTTCGTCGACCAGCTTGAGAAACAAAATTCGACATATATTCGTGCATGCCAGCCAAAGAACTTTTCGAGCAGTCATCCATCTTGGGGTTTCAAGAAATTTATGAAAAGCAAAGCCCTTGAGAAATCAAAGCATCTAAAGAACGATTGTTTCACCATCCGATGTGACCTCGCCGTTGCCACCACCGTGGACCTCTTCATCAAGGTACCGGCGTTTTGTCTGCAACAACAAATCAGCGATCTCCTGCAGTCTAAGGAGGGAACCGACGTGACATTCAAGGTTGGCGATGACATGTTTGCTGCCCACAGGTGCATCCTTGCAGCTCGGTCCGCAGTCTTCAAGGCAGAGCTATTTGGCCCCATGAAGGAGGGCACGATAGCAAGTGTCATCCACGTAGAAGACATGGAAGCAATAGTGTTTAAGGGCTTGATAAGCTTTATTTACACCGATTCACTACCCGAAATGGAGAATGACATGGTAGAGGAAGGGGAAGGTCAGGAAGCACTGTGGCTGCAACATTTGCTTGCAGCAGCGGACAGATACGATCTTCAAAGGCTGAAAGTACTATGTGAAGAAAAATTGTGTGAACACATCGACGTGAGCTCGGCGAGGGATATATTTACTCTAGCTGAGCGGTACAACTGTTATGGATTGAAGGAGGTCTGCCTTGAGTTCATCAAAACTCCTACTAATTTGAAAGAGATAACGGTGGGTGACAGCTTGGACGACATATTTAGAACCAGCCCCTCTCTTCTAAAGGAGCTCATCAAGAAGTTCGCTTTATAAAATCGATAGAAATATTTAACTCCTGTTATCTAATATCCTTGATTTAGGGTTTGTACTAGTGGTAGATTCTTTTCAAATTTTAGACATGTCAGTCAATTTTTTTTTTTGTAGAAGTCGACCCCAGTTGGAACAACCTGGCAATTGGATTGACCTTTCCGTTTCATCAGTTCCACGATTCAAATTCAATCCTTGTGGCTTACACTAGTTTGAAATAACATAAATCCAAATCATAAAATTATTACTTATGTGAATTACGATGATTCGTTTTACTTCTTTATTTTGAGTAATACCAGAATTCTTAGAGAGAGATCAATTAGTCGATTAGCTTACCCCGTGTTGACAAAGTATGCCGTCGTCGTCTCCCTACCCTCGATGCTACCTGAGTAGGTCATCGAGCATCGTTATTCAGCTCCCTCATGGTAGACAGTGAAGAACGATCGCATGAGAGGTGTCAAAGAGGCATATCTCTTTGTGCCTCCAAATTATTCAAAAATTCCTAACAACCAAAGTTGCTACATCTGGTTGAGCAGTTAATTTCTACTTGAGATTTCACCAAACAAGCGGACAAATGCTCGAATTTGATCGCGCGGCTGGAGGTGTCTCCACTGATCCGGCGCAATTCTTTCTAATGATTTTTTATTGAGAAAATAATAATTTACATAGGGAATAAATGAAAATATAAAACTAAAAGGTCCATGTAGCGTCACTACCCTAGTCTACTCCTCATCCTCGTTGTCGATCACGACGAATTTCAGGATTGCCCACAACCTGTTGGCAGCCGGCGGAGCATACGCCGGTGCTGCCGGTGGTGGAGGTGGAGCAGCCCACGGATTGAACGATGAAGGTGGATGCGGCGGCGGGTGCGAGACTGGGTTCTACAACGCCTGTTCGAGGGCCTTATTCTCCGGGAGGCCTGACGGCATTATGTCGGTGGCATACCGGGGCAACGGCGGAAGCGGCTGCGGCACCTCCTCTTGATCTCCTCGCCGGCAGGTGCACGTCCCGCCAGTTGCCGGCTTGCCGCAGGGCAACCAATTGCCGTGCATTAGCCGCGCCATGTCGACGCCGAGCGGTACCCTGTTCGGTCGCGCCTCCTTCTTCACGCCGTTGTCGGACACCTCGAAGTTGTTCTTCTTCTTCCCCATGGTGATGCGTTGGCGCGCGATGGCAATTGAGGGAGTGGAGGTGGCGGTGGTGTGGGTGATGGCAGGGACGATGTCGGTCGCCTTTTAAAGGCTTGGCGTGCAGGACACAATGCCATTGGTGGCGGCAGGCCAGCCGCTGCCCAACAGGCCTGGTGCGCGTGCAAAAGACGAGGCAACGCTATAGATGGCGAAGACTGCGGCACAGACGCGGAAGCGAAGACCGCCGAGGTGATGTATTCGAAACAAGCATTGAATTAGGTCACTACCATGCGGGCCCGTGGGAGAAGCCAGCGGTCACACGGCGCGACCGAGCAGCATCCGCCCATACGCATCCGAGACGCAAATTTGAACCGGCGTTTGCGTCTCGGCGGACAACCCGGTTGCTATACGTCGGGCCGCTGGACTAGGGTGCAGGCGCATATTTTGATCGCCCAGCCACAAACGATCATTATGCATCCGTTTCCATCGGACTATTAGAGATGTCCGGAGTGTCAGTTATATTGGCTGCGGATGAAATTCAGAGATGGCCCTTGTTGGACTGGGCAAAAGAGGCGCACGAATTAGTTAGTGTTGTGCTTTTGCTACGGATGTGTTTTACAGAGATCGGATGTAACTTGTCGTGCGTGAAGCAATTTCGTCTTTTTATGTAGGTCAACAAAAATACTTTAGTCGTCATCAAATATCTCTGGGTCCGCCTAAACAACTTCGCAACCATTTTCAGCCAGTAGGCCTGAACTGAGATTCGATTTACAGTCCATCAAGCCTGATCTCGAGGTTCTTAACATGTATCTCGATTTACAGTCCGTCGAGCCAATCATAGAACCTTATGGCCCATCCATTGTATATGAAGCTTTTGAGGCAATCATCCTCAGGTTAGGCAAGCTTCTCTCTATTTCAGGCTCAAAGTATTTACTACTCCCGCGCAAAATAACTTTTTTTTAAATGGACCCGAGCAAAGTAATGCACAAGTGGTTTTTTTTTTGCAAATTTAGAGCTTACTATTTTGCATAGGCATCACCGAAGAGTATCAGCATCTCCGAAGAAGCGAGAAAACCTAGGTTATAGTAAATCCACATGCATCTACTCCTATCAATACTAGCTTGTTTAGCACATAGATAAGCTTCACACTTTAACATCTGGAATAAATATGATAACTTCATATGGAGTTTGGTTTCTGTCTATGGGGCTGCCCAGGATGCCGGTAAACTTGTTTTCCTTCGTGAGATGGTTAAAGCAAAAGACAATCTGCATCCTATCATTATTGGGGGGGGGGTTAATTTGCTAAGATACCCCCAGGAGAAGAGCAGGGGCATGTTCGATACTCATTAGACTTTCTTATTCAATGTTGTCATTGATAGCTTGGATTTAAGGGAGGTTCCAATGGTTGGGAGACAATTTACTTGGGATAATAGTCTCCCATAGCCTACTTACGAGAAACTTGACCGGGTACTGGTGGACTTAGATTGGGAACTTAAGTTCCCTCTAGGCTCGGTACGAGTCCTGCCTCGCATAGAAGTTTTGTCGGATCATGCTCCTATTTTACTTACAACTGGGACACCTTCTTCACAGCGTAGACGTCCGTTCAAATTTGAACTTAGATGGCTACAAAGGGAGGGTTTCACGGATATGATTAAATTTATATGATACAAACCGGTTGCTGGGAACACCCCAATCCAAAGATGAAATAATAGGCTACGCGCTACGTGTAGATACCTTGAGGAGTGGTCTAAGCACATGACTGTGCAACTCAAAAGGAAGAAGCTCATCCTATCATCAAAAATAGATGATCTAGAGGCACTCGCTCAGGTACGACCATTGACAAAGCATGAAATTAAACTTAAAAGTCAATACAATGCAAGGTTAGCTGGTCTACTACAGGAGGAGGAACTCAAGTGGTACCAAAAATCTAAGGCCCAATTCCTGTTGGAAGAAGATTCGATATGAGATACTTTCATAGTGTGGCCAATAGTAGGCACAAAAAGAAACTCATTCATTCTCTAGTCCAGAAAAAGGGCTTGATTGAAGGTCATGAGCAGCCCCAAGTCCTATATTACATCGCATTATAAAGGCCTGTTTGGCGCCCCTGAGGAATCTGATATATCTATGAACGAGTCCAGGATTGATGATATACATTAAGCGTCTCCAGAAGAAAACGCGATTCTGTCCTCTCGTTATTCAGAGGAAGAGATAAGAAAATCGGTTTTCCAAATGGAACATAATAAGGTGCCAGGTCCGGATGGTTTTTCAGTTGAGTTTTATCAGACCTTCTGGGACATAATTAAAGAAGATTTATTGGAACTGTTTAGTGAACTCAATAAGGAGCAACTTGAGCTGTTCCGTATCAATTTTAGTGAAATAATTATTTTACCAAAAGTGATAGATGCGGAACGGATCCAACAATACATACAAATTTGTCTTCTTAATGTTCGCTTTATATTTTTTTACCAAAGTGGCGACTATTAGACTAAATTTGGTGGCTGATCATGTGGTGCTTCCATCCCATACTGCTCTTATGCGAGGTAGATGCATCCTAGATGTTGTTGTCACTTTGCATGAAACAATTTATGAGATGCACCGCAAAAATTTGAATGGGTAATACTCAAATCGACTTTGAAAAAGCCTACGATAAGGTTAAGTGGTCTTTTCTTCAACAGACATTCAGGATGAAAGGTTTTTCTGAAGAGTGGTGCGCTCTAATTAATAACTTTGTTTTTGGAGAAAGTGTTGCCATAAAGGTCAATGATGACATTGGTAGATATTTCCAGACAAAAAAAAAGGTTTGAGGCAAGGCGATCCACTATCCCCAATGTAGTTCAACATTGTGGCGGATATGCTTGCTATTATAATTGAGCGGGCTAAAGTTGATGACTAGATTGAAGGGGTAGTTCCTCATTTGGTTGATGGGGGCTTATCTATCCTTCAATACGCCCATGACAAGATTCTATTTATTAATCATGAGTTGGACAAAGCAAGAAATCTGAAGTTAATTCTCTCAGCGTTCGAGCAGTTGTCAGGTCTTAAAGATTAATTTTCATAAAAGTGAATTGTTATGTTTCGGTGAAGCCAAAGACGATGCTAGCCTATATGCCGAGTTATTCGGATGTGCGCTTGGGAGTTTTCCAAGCAGCTATCTAGGCATTCCGATTCATTATCGAAGACTAACGTTAGCTGAATGGAAAATTATTGAGGAAAGACTCCAAAAAAGTCCGAGTAGTTGGAAAGGAAAATTATTATCCCTCGGGGGAATTTTAGTACTCATAAATTCAGTACTTACAAATATGGTATTCTATATGATATCTTTCTTCCAGTTGCCCAAAGAAGTCTTGCATGGATTGGATTATTTCCGATCAAGATTCTTCTGGCAAGGGGATAATGAGAAGAAAACATATCGGTTAACGAAATGGAGTGTTGTTTGCCGTCCAAAAGATCAAGGAGGACTAGGAGTTCATAATCTTGAAGTTAAAAACATGGTCTTGCTAGGAAAATGGTTGGCCAGGTTGTTAACTGAGGATGACCGATGGCAGCAATTATTGCGGAACAAGTAAGTGGGCTCAAAAGCATTATCTCAGGTTCTTTGGAAACCAGGAGATTCACACTTTTGAGTTGGCAGTATGGCTACTAAGAAGCACTTTTTCCCATTTGGTTCCTTCTCCATTAGGAATGGGCCGAGATAAGATTCTTGGAGGATAGATGATTGGGTACAACTACTCTTCGAGAACAATATACGGCTTTGTACAATATTGTTCGGCATAAGGGAAGTACCTTACAGAAGGTGATGGAAACTTCTCCACCCTCTATATCGTTTAGGCCTGATCTTATTGGTCCCAGACTAGTTTCATGGACTGAATTGCTACAGAGGTTAGCTTCAATCCAGCTGGTTTAGGGAGTCGATGAATTCGTTGGAGTCTTACCAATAATGGTAAATTGTCGGTCAACTCCATGTACAAAGCTTTAACTATACCTAGCCAACCGTTGTTAATAATAAATCCATTTTAAAGATGAAGATACCTCTTAAAACAAAGATCTTTGTAGGGTATCTTCGTCGGGTTGTTATTCTAACTAAAGATGACCTGCCAAACGTAACTGGCATGGTTGTACGACATGTGTTTTCTGTCATGAACAAGAGAAAATAAAACACATTTTCTTCAGCTGTCGGGTTGCAAGGTCTATATGGTCAATCATTCAGATAGGTTCTACCTTATATCCACATCGCAACATTGCAAATATTTTTCGCAATTGGCTAAATGGGGTCGAGTCTAGGTATAAAACGCTTATCAGGGAGGGAGCGATTGTTGTCGTTTGGTCACTTCGGCTATGTAGAAATGAAAAGGTTTTTAATGATAAAATTCGTCTCTTTTGCAGGTTGTTTACCGCGCTACGACTTTGCTCCGTTCATGGTCGCCGCTCCAACGTCTGGAGGATCGCAACCTATTTACGGAGGTGTCTACACGGTTGGAGAATACGGCCAAGAAGTTTATTTCCTAATATGGGTGGTTGCATAATAGGTGTATTGAGGCCAACGAAGTTTAGCCCTATCCATTTCTTTTTTGTTTTTTCTTCTATGAGTACCATGTTAAAGGATATTGATACTTAAACGATATGTGCATCTTAGTTATGCAAATGTTGGGTGTAATGCTTAAAACTTTTAAGTATAAAGCAGCATTT
This sequence comes from Lolium rigidum, assembly GCF_022539505.1. Taxonomy (NCBI): domain Eukaryota; kingdom Viridiplantae; phylum Streptophyta; class Magnoliopsida; order Poales; family Poaceae; genus Lolium; species Lolium rigidum. Next base: position 17,830,476 of record NC_061509.1, on the reverse strand, counting down.
CTCGGAAAAAAAGCTTTCGCACCCAGCAAAATTAATGCTACTCTAGTCAAAGCTCTACTGATCTCCATAATTTCTTATAGACCTAATTTCTGGCCTCTCCGCTCGATTCAATTCTTGAGGGCTGCAAGGAGCCGCTGATAGGAGGACATGCTGTCAACAGGAAAAGGGCACAGAGAGGACTCACACAACTGAAGGTTTGCTTGCTAGATCACTGACTATTTATTTTCTTTAGTTCACAAAAGTACACGCTGGAGTGTAGGAAGATTATCAACTGTTTTTATTTCATTCTTTAGATTGAAGTGGTGGAACTAGAGCCAGAGAAATCTACAGAAAACAAGATCAGCTCTACAACATTCAGAAAGATGGAAGCTGGCAAGGAACTGGAGGAGCAAAAGCAGAATCAGCAGGAGCAACAAACGTTTCAGTTGGAGTGCAAAAAATTCTTATTTTTTGAGAGCTGCAAAACAGTCTTAAGCTGAAGAACAATGTATTGCAAATTGTATGCTATACAGTCTACTTTACATACAAGTATATACAAAGCACAGCAAAGAGGAACTGATCCGAGACTCCTGTAACATTTTTTGCCAAATATAAACTACAGAAGGATTACAGAAAAATTTCTCGGTTGACCTGCAGTACGTTAGCCAATCCCCTGATGTGAATCTCAAGTTAAACTGCAGAATATGTTGCAGAAGATGCATTATATATTTTAATTTACATACAAGCTTACAAGTATAAGAGAAGAGCTCTGTTTCGAGTCCTGTAAATATGGTACGAATTACAAAATTCTGAAATCTAGCCACAAGTATTATAGTATAGTTAACATGCACTTCTCCAAGTAAATAGTACTAAATGTTTCACATTCCCTGTCGCTGAGAAGGATTTTCCAAGTTTATCATTCAACATGCTATAAGATGTCATGAAATGTAGCATACAATTTTTTTTTAATTGTTATGCCAACAACACAATATTAAACTTTTTTTTTGCGAAAAAGTGAAGATAATACTAGCCCATCGTTCTTACAGAAAGATCCAGAACAAACAGAAAAATACAAGGAAGCCCTTCTAGATTCCAACTCCGGCGACGAACAGGAGCCGTCGGTGGCGCGCCGCTGCCGCTGCTCCGCCTTAGGCCTTGGATTGGAGCCAGCCCCGTGGCAGCCGGGAAGTCGCCAATCGCCGGATCCGTAGATCCTACTCGCTGGAGCGCCGTCGTCGTCGCGATGGACGCCACCAGCCCACCACCATCTTCACTTTCATCTTCAAACTCCGGATCCTCCACCACGCTAGATCCGGCCGGGACACTACAAGCGCACCAGATCCGTAGACTGGCGAGCTCGAGGAAGTCAGCCGCCACACGATGAAGCTCTAGGGAGCGCCGCCGCGGAAGGGGAAGCCAGCCGACACCAAAATCCGCACCGACGCCGCCTCCGCCTCCATGGCGCCGCCGACCGGGGTCCTAACAAGCCCTACACTATGTACAAGCCTAGATCCACGGTTCCCCAACCTCCCGCCGCCGGAGCGGCCGCCGGAGGCGGAGGAAACCGTGAATCGCTGGCGAGCAAGGTGGGTTGACGGGAAGGTTTCAGAAAATCGCCCCTCTCGCTACAGTGGTGGGAGAGAGGAAGCGTCCAAGTCGCAACACAATATTAAACTTGAAACTGCTGCGGATAACAAACTTAACAACACCTGTTCTCTCAGACAAATGTCTCCTTTGTCCACATGGTGTAATAGAATGGATTACATCAGACTCATCATCCGTTTTCATCATCACAGAGAACGCGAAGGAAGGGATGACAGCAAAACAAGATCAATTCTTGAGAGCTGCAAGGAGACACTACCAGGAGGGCATGCTGGAAGAGGGTAGAGAGAGGACTAGCACAACTGAAGGTTTGCTTGCGAGATCACTAACTATTTACTTTCTTTAGCTCACAAAGTACCATCAGAGGAACGATGGAAGACCATTAATTGTTTTATTCTCATTCCTTGTAGGTTGAAATGGTGGAGCTAGTGGCAGAGAAACCTATAGGAAACAAGATCAGCTCTACAGCATTCAGAAAGATCAAGGGCCTATTTGGTTCCCGGCCAAAGTTTAGTAGTAGCCACACTTATGGCAAGCCATATTTTGTGGCAAAATTACTCCATTTGATTGGTGACCAAAGTTTGGCAAAAAAAAAAAAAAAACCAGTGGCAGTTGTTTGGTATGCTGCCACAAACGTTTGGACTGTCGCCAAAAGTTTGACAAATAAATGAGTTACACAGCCATTACAGATAATAGTTGAACCAAAAATATGGTAAAGAGATTATCAGTAGTTCAAATTCCATTACAGAACTTAGACCATTCAGTTCAGGTAGTGCATAACATTCATAACAAATGGTATGTTGAACCAGATGATTAACAGGATCTTATCAAGCTCTATTCAGCAAATATTGATAAGCAACAAAAGTAGCATTCTAACCAAACAAATTCTAGTCGTTACGTGAGTACCACACAAAGACAAAACGAGGTTGCAACCAACCTGTAGTGTTCACATATTTCAGAGCATCTCTAGCTGCGTCCCACAAACCGGCTGACATAGGCATCCCCAATGGGCCTGCCAAAGATGGTACCCGGGGACTCGAAGAATAAGAAGACTCGGAAGCCCATTTAGCGTTAAGGAAAAGATAGGTTGTATTAGGAAAGATAGAGATTTGTAATCTTACGGGTTGGGTACGAAACCCTCCCGAACTCTGTAACTTGTGTATTACGAAATCCTCGGCTCCACCCTCTATATAAGGGGGAGACGAGGGACAAGGAAGGGATCGAATCTACTGTCAACAGAACCCTAGTTTTCATAATCGGCGAGTACTTTTCGGCTGAAACCTTCGAGATCTACTTGCCCTCTACTTCTAGCAAAACCCTAGTCTACAATCTGTAGGCGTTGACAAATTAATCCTTTGTCAATTGGCGCTGTCACGTGGGAATTAGAGGTTGCAAGGAGCTGATGTCGATGGCACGTCCAGAATCGTCGACTTCGTCGGTGGCTAGCAATGCGATGGATCGAGGTAAACGGGAAAAAACTGATCTAGTCGATTTTATTCCTCACCCGCCCTCCCGTATGGATGCATGTGCCTATCTGGAGGAGCTCATCGTCATGACGTTCGGAGAATTCCGATTTGGCGTCAACAAGGAAGGATCCTACCGTCTCAAAGTTCCGATCTCGTCGGAATTTTCAGCGGTCGATTCTGACTTTTCGTCGAGTGACGAGGAGTTTTCGTCGCCACGCTTCATCGACACCAAGACAAGCGGAAAGCTCGCCAAGATCTTCAGCAACACATCTTTCGAGTCGTCTGCGGACTCCTTTATAAGCAGCAATTCCGACAGCGCCGACAGCTTCAACTTCATCGACAAATCTGCGGCCATCGGAAAGGTCTTCACCAATCTATATGATGGTGTCACCAATCCCGACAAAAATCAATGCTCAAAATACCATCAAATTTGTGCAATTGAAGAGGCAGGCCGAGCAGAACCAGAGACGTCAGAGGCTTTCGACGATTTGGGAAATCCATACGTCGATCCCGCTGATCTTAGAAGAGGCTTAGGCACTAAATATGCTGGGTCTTCATCTCGCGTAAGAGTTCAACTCCCGCAGGAAGCATGGGACAGGGCCGCAAAAGCCATGGATGGTTCAGAACCAATGACCACCACTGCTACTGTACAAGAACTACAAGCATATCAATATAGACTTGCTCGGGTGAGTACAGAGCTAGAAAAACAGATAGCATCCCTGAATAGAAGAAAAGAGGCAGCCTCCGCGTCCAGCAGGCGTCGAGCAGAGCTCAGTCGACAATCAGAAACTTCGGGAGATAGCCATAGAGACGCTCGGAGGAGAGCAAGATCTCGGCTGCAAAATATACCTGAAGAAGAAAGAGGAAACATAATTCAAAATCTCGACATGTCCTTCATGTCGATTGATACAAGGGGAAATATCATCCCGAAAACGCCAGAAGCAGGATACATGGCAACGCAAGCTTACATCCTCGCGTCCAGACCACCCCCTGGGGATCCGAGAGAAGCATTGTTCAATATGGCAATGGCTGGAGTTGGAGTTATGGGAACATCGTTCGCAGCCACGCCTCCCGAAGAAAATCCTAGGCAAAATAGTCCACGACCCACCGCAGCGGTTCAAGATCCACCAAGAACAAGTGGAGCAAGAGACACAGCAGTTCAAGTTAGGGTGGATAGAGCGCGACAAGAAAGAAGAGAACGTCAGCATTCACCAGAAGTTGCCGACGAAGATATGTGTGGACTCCCGTGCTTTACGAGAAGAGTTCGAAAGACTCGAGTCCCAAAAGGGTTTAAGTTACCCGAGAATTTCAAGAAATTCGACGGCCTGCAGGATCCCGAGGATTGGCTCGTTGATTATCTCGAGATGGTGAAGCTAGTAGGAGGAACCAGAGCAACAACCATGCAAAGTATCCAAGTTCACTTGAGTGGTGCCGCGAGATCTTGGATAAAGAAACTTCCCCCAGGCTCCATCGACAGCTGGGATAATTTCGAGGATATCTTCGTGAGAAATTTCCGATCCACCTGCAAGAAACCTGCATCATTGGAAGAGTTGAGGGCGTGTCGACAGAAACACGACGAGTCGATGAGAAAATATATACAGAGGTGGAACATCATTAAAAACTCGGCAGAGGATATATCTGACGAGAGAGCAGTAGACGCGTTCGTGGCAGGAATTCGGCGAGGAGATTTCGTCGAAGACTTAGGGAGAACTAACCCTAAGACAATATCAGCACTGATGGAGATAGCCAACAAGTGGGCAGATGGAGAAGACGCAATATATAACAAGCGACACAGGTCGCCAGAAGAGGATCGCGGTCGAAATTTTCAAAATAGAAGGCGATTTTCTCGCCAGTTCTACAACAACGACGCTCCCGGCCATATATCGGCTGGTTTCCGGGAAATCCTGGAGGGAATAGTCGAGATGACTACCAAAGGAGTAATGAGCAACAAGGCGACAATAGAGGTGATTCTCGCGGTAACAGGCAAAATAGCGGACCAAGGTTTCAAAGACCTTATGTGTCCCCCGAGAAGATGATGAACGGTCCGTGTCAGATGCACTTTTATCTCGACAGCAACGGAAAGAGGCAGTCAGGGCATCTCCAAAAAGACTGCCGCAATTTTCAAGCAATGTTGCGAGCGGCAGGAATTGCAAATGCCCAAGCAATGAACAGAAACCCCCAGGGGCCAAGGAGTCAAATCCACCTTCCACCTCCTCCCGCAATTACGGACGAAAATCGGCACCAGCTCAGAATAGCGGCAGCACCACATCCACCACCATACGTTGATCCTAACTCCAATGGTGCGGTCTCGATGATTTAGAAAGCTAGGCCATCCAACAGGGCGCAGAAGGTAATTTCACGGCAAGTGTTCATGGCAGAGAAGATGCCTCCACCAACAGTTGAGTACCTAAATTGGTCAGGGCAAGACATTGGCTTCACAATTGCGGATCATTGATACGTCTCCAACGTATCGATAATTTCTTATGTTCCATGCTACTTTATTGATGATACCTACATGTTTTATGCACATTATATGTTGTATTTACGCATTTTCTGGAACTAACCTATTAACAAGATGCCGAAGAGCCAGCTTGTTGTTTTCTCGCTGTTTTTGGTTTCGTAAATCCTAGTAAGGAAATATTCTCGGAATTGGACGAAATCACCGCCCAGGGTCCTATTTTTGCACGAAGCTTCCAGAAGACCGAAGGGGAGTCGAAGTGGGGCCACGAGGTGGCCAGATGACAGGGCGGCGCGGCCCAGGCCCTGGCCGCACCGGCCTGTCACCTGGGCCCCTCGTGCCGCCTCTTGACCTGCTCTTTCGCCTACAAATAGCCTCCGTCGCGAAAACCCCAGTACCGAGAGCCACGATACGGAAAACCTTCCAGAGACGTTGCCGCCGCGAATCCCATCTCGGGGGATTCAGGAGATCGCCTCCGGCACCCTGCCGGAGAGGGGATTCATCTCCCGGATGACTCTACACCGCCATGGTCGCCTCCGGAGTGATGAGTGAGTAGTTCACCCCTGGACTATGGGTCCATAGCAGTAGCTAGATGGTCGTCTTCTCCTAATTGTGTTTCATTGTTGGATCTTGTGAGCTGCCTAACATGATCAAGATCATCTATCTGTAATACTATATGTTGTGTTTGTCGGGATCCGATGGATAGAGAATACTATGTTATGGTGATTATCAATCTATTGTTTATGTGTTGTTTATGATCTTGCATGCTCTCCGTTATTAGTAGAGGCTCTGGCCAAGTTTTTACTCTTAACTCCAAGAGGGAGTATTTATGCTCGATAGTGGGTTCATGCCTTCATTGACACCCGGGACGAGTGACGTGAAAGTTCTAAGGTTGTGATGTGTCTGTTGCCACTAGGGATAAAACATTGATTCTATGTCTAAGGATGTAGTTGTCGATTACATTACGCACCATACTTAATGCAATTGTACTGTTGCTTTGCAACTTAATACCGAATGGGGGTTCGGATGATAACCTCGAAGGTGGACTTTTTAGGCATAGATGCAGTTGGATGGCGGTCTATGTACTTTGTCGTAATGCCCGGATTAAATCTCACTATATTTATCATATCATGTATATGCATTGTTATGCTCTTCTCTATTTGTCAATTGCCCGACCGTAATTTGTTCACCCAACATGCTTTTATCTTATGGGAGAGACACCTCTAGTGAACTGTGGACCCCGGTCCTATTCTTTACATCGCATACAATCTCATCGCAATACTTGTTTTACTCGTTTTCTTGCAAACAATCATCTTCCACACAATACGGTTAATCCTTTGTTACGACAAGCCGGTGAGATTGACAACCTCACCGTTTCGTTGGGGCAAAGTACTTGGGTTGTGTTGTGCAGGTTCCACGTTGGCGCCGGAGTCCCCGTTGTTGCGCCGTATCACATTTCGCCACCATCAACCTTCAACGTGCTTCTTGGCTCCTACCGGTTCGATTAAACCTTGGTTTCATACCGAGGGAAACTTGCTTCTATACGCATCATACCTTCCACTTGGGGTTCCCAACGGACGTGTGCATCTACGCGTATCAAGCTAAATTTCTGGCGCCGTTGCCGGGGAGATCAAGACACGCTGCAAGGGGAGTCTCCACTTCTCAATCTCTTTACTTTGTTTTTGTCTTGCTTTATTTTATTTACTACTTTGTTTGCTGCACTTAAACAAAACACACAAAAAAATTAGTTGCTAGTTTTACTTTGTTTACTGTCTTGCTCTCCATATCAAAAACACAAAAAAAAAATTAGTTACTTGTCTTTACTTTATTTGCCTAGTTTACTTTATTGCTACTAAAATGAGTAATCCTGAAGTTGAAGTTCGTTCTTTTAAGCAACAAGGTGGAGAAAGTTTTAAAGATGCTTGGTACAGAATTAGTAATGCTCATCATAGGTGCATTAAGAAACACTCCACCACTATCCTTCTTAGGAACTTTTATGTTGGTTTATCTAGTTGGAATAGGTATGTCCTTGATGCTCTTTCGGGAGGTAATTTCCTAGGTACTCCCGCCTTAGAAGCTAGTTGCATCATTGAGAGTCTAGTTGGAATACCACCTGTTAATGAAGTTAAAATTGAAATCTCTCTTGAGGATGTTATGAAAAAATTGGAAGCCATAGAGAAAAATTTTCCAAGTATTGAAACTAAATTGGAAATGTTATTGGATAAAACTGATGAACTTGATAAATCCCTAGGAGGAATTGATGAAAGAATTAGTGTCCTAGGAACTTGTGTTGCTCACGATAATCAAACCAATAGAATTGATGAACTTGAAAAAGCTATGGGAACCTTGGGTTCAACCTTCTCTTCTCTCAAGTATAATGAGAAAGCTTATGTGGGTAAGGAGCAAAAATTTATGTATGTCTCTAAAGTGCCTAAACAAAAGAATTATTATAGGCCTAAAATTGCTAAAACTCCTAGCACCACCATAGAAAATTTAGATAATGGAGCACCTAAAGTACCCTCTCGCAACAAGTTGTGTTTGCATGAAAAATAATGATGTTGATGCTTCTACTCTTGATATTACTTGATTTGCACTTTCGCGCCTAGCCGAAAGGCGTTAAAGAAAAGCGCTTATGGGAGACAACCCATGTTTTTACTACAGTACTTTGTTTTATATTTGAGTCTTGGAAGTTGTTTACTACTATAGCAACCTCTCCTTATCATGTTTTTGTGCCAAGTAAAGTTTCTATATCAAAGTTGATGTTATATTTGGGATCGCTGCGCAGAAACAGCATTGCTGTCTGTCACGAATCTGGGCACAAGTCTCTGTAGAAAATTCTAAAAAATCTGCCAATTTACGAGCGTGATCCTCAGATATGTACGCAACTTTCATTAGTTTTGAGTTTTTCCATTTGAGCAAGTCTGGTGCCATTTTAAAATTCGTCTTTACGGACTGTTATTTTTTGACAGATTCTGCCTTTTATTTCGCATTGCCTCTTTTGCTATGTTGGATGAATTTCTTTGATCCATTAATGTCCAGTAGCTTTATGCAATGTCCAGAAGTGTAAAGAATGATTGTGTCACCTCTGAATGTTTGAATTATTAATTGTGCACTAACCCTCTAATGAGTTTGCTTGAAGTTTGGTGTGAAGGAAGTTTTCAAGGGTCAAGAGAGGAGTATGATATACTATGATCAAGAGGAGTGAAAGCTCTAAGCTTGGGGATGCCCCCGTGGTTCATCCCTGCATATTTTAAGAAGACTCAAGCGTCTAAGTTTGGGGATGCCCAAGGAATCCCCTTCTTAATCGACAACATCATCAGGTTCCTCCCCTGAAACTATATTTTTATTCAGTCACATCTTGTGTTATTTACTTGGAGCGTCGGTTTGTTTTTGTTTGAATAAAATGGATCCTAGCATTCACTTTGTGGGAGAGAGACACGCTCCGCTGTTGCACATGGACAAATATGTCCTTAGGCTTTACTCATAATGTTCAAGGCGAAGTTTCTTCTTCGTTAAATTGTTATATGGTTGGAATTGGAAAATGCTACATGTAGTAATTCTAAAATGTCTTGGATAATGTGATACTTGGCAATTGTTGTGCTCATGTTTAAGCTCTTGCATCATATGTTTTGCACCCATTAATGAAGAAATACATAGAGCTTGCTAAAATTTGATTTGCATATTTGGTCTCTCTAAGGTCTAGATAATATCTAGTATTGAGTTTTGAACAACAAGGAAGACGGTGTAGAGTCTTATAATGTTTACAATATGTCTTTTATGTGAGTTTTGCTGCACCGTTTCATCCTTGAGTTTGCTTCAAATAACCTTGCTAGCCTAAACCTTGTATCGAGAGGGAATACTTCTCATGCATCCAAAATCCTTGAGCCAACCACTATGCCATTTGTGTCCACCATACCTACCTACTACATGGTATTTCTCCGCCATTCCAAAGTAAATTGCTTGAGTGCTACCTTTAAAATTCCATCATTCACCTTTGCAATATATAGCTCATGGGACAAAATAGCCTTAAAAACTATCGTAGTATTGAATATGTACTTATGCACTTTATCTTTTATTAAGTTGCTTGTTGTGCGATAACCATGCTTCGGGGAACGCCATCAACTATTCTTTGTTGAATATCATGTGAGTTGCTATGCATGTCCGTCTTGTCTGAAGGATCTATCACCTTAATGATTGGAGCATGCAAATTGTTAGAGAAGAACATTGGGCCGCTAACTAAAGCCATGAATCATGGTTGAAGTTTCAGTTTTGGACATATATCCTCAATCTAATATGAGAATAATAATTGTTGCTACATGCTTATGCATTTAAGAGGAGTCCATTATCTGTTGTCCATGTTATCCCGGTATGGATGTCTAAGTTGAGAATAATCAAAAGCGAGAAATCCAAAATGCGAGCTTTCTCCTTAGACATTTGTACAGGCGGCATGGAGGTACCCCTTTGTGACACTTGGTTGAAACATGGCATTGCAAAGATCCGGTAGTCCAAGCTAAGTAGGACAAGGTGCGGGCACTATTAGTATACTATGCATGAGGCTTGCAACTTGTAAGATATAATTTACATAACTCATATGCTTTATTACTACCGTTGACAAAATTGTTTCATGTTTTCAAAATAAAAGCTCTAGCAGAAATATAGCAATCGATGCTTTCCTCTTTGAAGGACCTTTCTTTTACTTTTATTGTTGAGTCGTTTACCTATCTCCCTCCACCTTAAGAAGCAAACACTTGTGTGAACTGTGCATTGATTCCTACATACTTGCATATTGCACTTGTTATATTACTTTATGTTGACAATATCCATGAGATATACATGTTATAAGTTGAAAGCAACCGCTGAAACTTAATCTTCCTTTGTGTTGCTTCAATACCTTTACTTTGATTTATTGCTTTATGAGTTAACTCTTATGCAAGACTTATTGATGCTTGTCTTGAAGTACTATTCATGAAAAGTCTTTGCTTTATGATTCAGTTGTTTACTCATGTCATTACCATTGTTTTGATCGCTGCATTCATTACATATGTTTACAAATAGTATGATCAAGATTATGATGGCATGTCACTTCGAAATTATCTTTGTTATCGTTTTACCTCGCTCGGGACGAGCAAGTAACTAAGCTTGGGGATGCTGATACGTCTCAAACGTATCGATAATTTCTTATGTTCCATGCTACTTTATTGATGATACCTACATGTTTTATGCACATTATATGTCGTATTTACGCATTTTCCGGAACTAACCTATTAACAAGATGCCGAAGAGCCGATTGCTGTTTTCTGTTGTTTTTGGTTTCAGAAATCCTAGTAAGGAAATATTCTCGGAATTGGACGAAATCACCGCCCAGGGTCCTATTTTTGCACGAAGCTTCCAGAAGACCGAAGGGGAGTCGAAGTGGGGCCACGAGGTGGCCAGATGACAGGGCGGCGCGGCCCAGGCCCTGGCCGCGCCGGCCTGTCACCTGGGCCCCTCGTGCCGCCTCTTGACCTGCCCTTTCGCCTACAAATAGCCTCCATCGCGAAACCCCCAGCACCGAGAGCCACGATACGGAAAACCTTCCGCAGACGCCGCCGCCGCGAATCCCATCTCGGGGATTCAGGAGATCGCCTCCGGCACCCTCGCCGGAGAGGGGATTCATCTCCCGGAGGACTCTACACCGCCATGGTCGCCTCCGGAGTGATGAGTGAGTAGTTCACCCCTGGACTATGGGTCCATAGCAGTAGCTAGATGGTCGTCTTCTCCTAATTGTGCTTCATTGTTGGATCTTGTGAGCTGCCTAACATGATCAAGATCATCTATCCGTAATACTATATGTTGTGTTTGTCGGGATCCGATGGATAGAGAATACTATGTTATGGTGATTATCAATCTATTGTTTATGTGTTGTTTATGATCTTGCATGCTCTCCGTTATTAGTAGAGGCTCGGCCAAGTTTTTACTCTTAACTCCAAGAGGGAGTATTTATGCTCGATAGTGGGTTCATGCCTTCATTGACACCTGGGACGAGTGACGAAAAGTTCTAAGGTTGTGATGTGTCTGTTGCCACTAGGGATAAAACATTGATTCTATGTCTAAGGATGTAGTTGTCGATTACATTACGCACCATACTTAATGCAATTGTTCGTTGCTTTGCAACTTAATACCGAATGGGGTTCGGATGATAACCTCGAAGGTGGACTTTTTAGGCATAGATGCAGTTGGATGGCGGTCTATGTACTTTGTCGTAATGCCCGGATTAAATCTCACTATATTTATCATATCATGTATATGCATTGTTATGCTCTTCTCTATTTGTCAATTGCCCGACTGTAATTTGTTCACCCAACATGCTTTTATCTTATGGGAGAGACACCTCTAGTGAACTGTGGACCCCGGTCCTATTCTTTACATCGCATACAATCTCATCGCAATACTTGTTTTATCGTTTTCTTGCAAACAATCATCTTCCACACAATACGGTTAATCCTTTGTTACGAGCAAGCCGGTGAGATTGACAACCTCATCGTTTCGTTGGGGCAAAGTACTTGGGTTGTGTTGTGCAGGTTCCACGTTGGCGTCGGAGTCCCTGTTGTTGCGCCGCATCACATTTCGCCACCATCAACCTTCAACGTGCTTCTTGGCTCCTACTGGTTCGATTAAACCTTGGTTTCATACTGAGGGAAACTTGCTTCTATACGCATCATACCTTCCACTTGGGGTTCCCAACGGACGTGTGCATCTACGCGTATCAATCATCCACAGCAAGTTCCTCGACCAGGACAATCGGCACTCATCCTACCCGCAGTAATTGTTGGCTTCGACGTGTCGAGAGTTTTTATAGATGGCGGCAGCAGCTTAAACCTTATGTATGCAGATACATTGAGGAAGATGAACATATCCCTGGCAAACCCGAAACCAACTGATACACGTTTCCATGGGATCACACCAGAGAAGCCAAGTTATCCGTTGGGCAAGATCAATCTCGACGTTCAGTTTGGAACCCGAGAAAACTACAGGATAGAGAATCTGGAGTTCGAAGTTGTAGACTTCCCGTCGCAATATCACGCTTTGTTGGGACGACCAACATATGCCAGGTTTATGGCGGTACCACATTATACGTACCTATTGTGGAGGTTGCCTGGACCCAAGGGACCTATCACAATTAAGGGAAGTTTCGCGCTGTCTGATAAGTGCGAGAAGGATTTTCATCGGTTGTCAGAAACTTTCGGGATGCAAGCAGAATATATGGCGCCAAGGCTCACTGATTATGATGTGCTGCCAGATACAGGGAGGTCTCTCAGAGAGCCAACCTTTAACACTACCAAGGATTCAAAAGAGGTGTAGATCCACCCGACGGACCCAAAGAAAACGACATCCATTGCAACAAACATGGATATCGCATAGGAAAGCGTGCTCGTCGAGTTCCTCCGTGAGCACTGGAAAATCTTCGCATGGTGTCCAGCTGACATGCCAGGAGTACCCAGGGAACTTGCCGAGCACCACCTCAACTTGGATCATCTCGTGAGACCAATCAAGCAACCTCTGCGGCGTTTTTCGGAACCAAACCGCAAAGCTATGTTATCAGAAATAGATCGACTCAAAGATGCTGGTTTTATAAAAGAGATATCTACGTAAGCCACGTGGGTAGCTAACCCGATGGATGGTGCCGAAGAAACACACGAAAGTCCTTCGCATGTGTGTCGACTTTACGTGTCTCAATAAACACTGTCCTAAGGATCACTTTCCCTCCCAAGGGTCGATCAAATCATCGACTCCACGGCAGGATGTGAACGTCTTTCCTTCTTGGACGCATACTCCGGTTATAACCGGATCAGATTAAAAGAAGAAGATGAAGCCAAGACAAGCTGTTCATAACACCTTACGGCGTGTTTTGTTACAAAACAATGCCCTTTGGTTTGAAAAACGCGGGAGCAACATATCAGCGGATGATGCAGAAGTGTCTTGCAACACAGATTGGGAAAAACGTACAAGTCTACATTGACGATGTCGTGATAACATCAAAGAAGGGGTCAACACTGATCGAAGATTTGAAGGAAACCTTCGACAACCTCGACAAGTTCTGTCTTAAGTTGAACCCGACAAAGTGCTCCTTTGGCGTTCCTGCGGGATAACTTCTCGGGTTCTTAGTATCAGCAAGAGGGATTGAAGCTAATCCCGAAAAATACAAGCCATCGTAACTATGAGGAAGCCAACAAAGTTGAAAGAAATACAACAGCCGACGGGGCGAGTCGCAGCTTTAAGCTGCATTCGTCGCTGAGCTAGGAGAAAAGGCGATGCCGTTCTACGCATTGATCAAACAGGGGGAGAAATTTTAATGGAACGAGGAAGCAGATAGGGCCTTCGAGAACCTCAAGCGCACAATTTCGACACCACCAATCTTGGTGGCGCCTAAAGAGAAAGAACCTCTCCTCCTATACATTGCAGCCACACCTCAAGTGGTCAGCACGGTTCTGGTAGTCGAGAGAGAGGAAGAAGGAAAGCTCCATGGAGTTCAGAGGCCAGTATATTTCATCAGCGAAGTACTGTCGCTCTCAAAACAGCGGTCCCCGCAATACCAGAAACTGGCGTATGGAGTATTTACGACATCAAGAAAATTACGACACTATTTTTCGGCGCACCCGATAATAGTGGTCAATGAAGCTCCTCTGTCAAATATATTGAACAACCCAGAAGCTACGGGTCGTGTCTCCCTTTGGGGAATAGAACTTTCCCCTCGGGACATCACGTATGAAAAGAAAGGCAATAAAATCGCAGGTTTTACCGCATTTCATTGCGAGTGGATGGAGCTACAAAACACGGGGCCTCCGCATTTATCGAGAACCCGGACTATGAACTTTGACGGGTCCAAAAGGTTGGAAGGCGCCGGAGCAGAGCGTGATATTGGTATCACCCGAAGGCGACAAGTTGAAGTATGTCTTACTGGATGACGTTCCTAAACGCGTCCAACAATGAAGCGTAATATGAAGCTCTCATACACGGGATGAAGATGGCGGAGACCGCGGCGCAACCCGACTGAAATTTTTTGGCGACTCACAGCTGGTGGCACAGCAAGTTATGAACCAATGTGATGCAGCTAATGAGAGCATGATAGCATACAAGGAGATGTATAATGAGCCGGAAAAACTGTTTGATGTATGCGAGGTAAACCACATCAGCAGATTGAGCAATGATGAAGCCGATGTCCTTGCAAACATCGGGTCACAATGTCTCGCGATCCCTCCAGGCGTGTTTTGGGAAGAAATAAGCGAGAGATCAACAAAGCCAATGAAAACAAAGAAAAAGGAGAAGGAAGAGAAATCTTCGGGTACCACCAAAGAACCATTGGAAGAAGAAGAAGAGGAACATGAGCTAGTCATGATGGTGCAAATTCCATGGATGCAGGCATACATATCATACATCCTAAGGAAAACAATACCCGACGATCCAGTTGAAGCAAGGCGAATAATTAGACGATCTAAAGCTTTTACTGTGGTAAAAGGGGAGTTGTACAAGCGAAGTATCTCGGGTGTGCTACAGAGATGTGTCACACCCGAAGAAGGAAGGATAATCCTGAAAGATGTACACGTAGGAATATGTGGGCATCATGCAAGCAGTCAAGCTATTGCGGCCAAAGTCTTCAGAGCGGGATTTTATTGGTTAACAGCAATTGAGGACGCGAAGGAAATAGTGCGAACTTGCGACGCGTGCCAAAGATTCGCCGCCAAACCTCACTCTCCGGCAGCAGAACTGATGCCAATCCCGTTTTCGTGGCCCTTTGCTCAATGGGGTCTCGACATGGTGGGAAAGCTACACAAAGCTTCGCCAGGAGGATATGAGTATATGCTCGTTGCTTTCGACAAATTTACTAAATGGATAGAAGCAAAGCCGATAAATTCACCGGACGGCGCGTCGGCAATCAAGTTCGTGAAAAGCATCGTCTTTCGATTTGGAGTCCCTCACAGCATCGTCACAGACAACGGCAGTAACTTTACATCCAAGGAGTTCAAAGCATATTATGCAGAAGTGGGCATCAAACTGAGTTTTGCGTCTGTCGCACATCCACAAACCAACGGTCAAGTCGAGAAGGCCAATGGCATCATCTGCAATGGTATTAAGAAGCGACTGTTGGGACCATTGGAAAAAGCTCGGCACACTTGGCCAGAGGAGCTGCCAAGCGTGTTGTGGAGTATTCGAACAACACCAAATACGGCGACACAGGAGACGCCGTTTTTCCTGGTCCATGGAGCCAAGTCAGTCCTGCCAATAGAAATAGAACATGATGCTCCAAGAGTTACAGAATACGATGAAGAAACTTCGAGAAAAGCTTTGGAGGATGATGTCAACGCACTTGATGAAGCTCGAGATGAAGTCCCGTCACGAGTCGCCAAATATCAACAGGACTCCGAAAACTACCACGATCGATGATTGCGTCCGAGATCTTTTCAAGTTGGCGACCTGGTTCTGCGACTCAATCAAAAAAGTCATGAAAAACTCGAGTCACCATGGCTTGGACCTTACATCGTCACAGAAGTAATCGAAGGAGGAGCATACAGAATTAAGGACAAGAAAACGGGGATTGCCGAGCCAAATCCTTGGAACGTGGCGCAGCTCGTGCGTTTTACGCTTAGATGCCGAAATATAGTCTCCTCTCGTAAACATACAATGTACTGAAACGCCCGCGAGTTTTCAGACGCACTCTTTTCCTTTTTCGGGGCACCGAGTGGGGCCGGGAAAGGTTTTTAATGAGGCGGGCTCGCGGTGCTGCAATATAATAAAGATAGTGAAATTGTATATCTTTTCGACAGGCTCGGGGGCTTCCCCCTAGAAGATACAACATATATATATATATATATATATATATAGTGCCGACAAAATACAACTCGCAAAAATATCTCGCCTTGGTATAAAATACCTCGCCAAAATAAAAATATATCGACAAATAGCGGTCAACATAAAGCTCGGGGGCTCGCACCCACAAAAATAAGCACAGTATTTATTTTGCCTTGGGATAACCTTGCATTATAAAACACTGCCATCAAAACGCCCGGGGGCTTGGCGTTGAAAATAAAAACATAGTGACTTTACAGTACAAAATACATACACAAGATACAATTCTCGGAACAGCTTATCTTCAGGGATTTCCCAGTATATTGTCTATTTTCAAGCGCTCATTATTTATAGCACGAGTGCTATGCTCAGCGTAGCTGCCCTTCATGAAGAATTCGGCGTCCATCCGAAGAAGTTCATCCATCATGTCTTCGGCAACAGGAGTAACAACATCGTCATATTTGCCGAAGTTCTTCTTCCTCTTCGCCATCTTGGCCAAGCACTTTGGAACAACTTGACCCACATCTAACTTCGGATAGCAGATTTTTATCATGATCATAGAAAACCTTGCGCCAGCAGCTAATTGGGCTCGCACAAAGCCGTGGATTCGAGGAGCATCCCGAAATTTGTCCAGCAAAGCAGGAAGAGTCTCTGGCATCTTGTTGCGAGGAAACATGGTGCCATAGACCAGAGACAGAGTCCTTGTACAGAAGTCGAGATAATCGCGAACCTGGAGTGCGCGATCCTGAAACCTGACAATCTGGCGAGTCCGTTCAGGTGTACCCCAAAAATTTGAACCATGATCATTGGCAAGCCGAAGAAGTACATTGGATCGAGCCTCGACACGTTCATCTTCAGTAGTAGCATCCAAAAAAGAACCTATTTTTTGCAAGAATTAGTAGGCAACAAGGAGATAAACAAATGAAAGTACGGCAAAGATAATGAAGCACACCTGCCATATCCAAGCTAGCATCCGTCGCCAGTTGAAGCATAAAATTTTCTCGAGACGTAGCTGCAGCAGCTTCAGCAACAGCGGCATCCTTCTCAATTATAGCATCTTGAGCTTGTTGGAGAGCAACCTTTTCCCTCTCGGAGGATTTACGAGATTGTTCCATGAGCATAAGTGATTGTTTCTTCGTGGACTGAAGCTGTTGTCGAAGTTCTTCCAAATCTTCCGCCGAATTCTTACTCGAAGAATCTTCAGCAAATGTAACAGCGACAGGGGTTTTCTTCGAATGAGACGAAGGAAAAACCTCGGAAGGACCAGGAGTTGACGTATAGTTGTCAAAAATTAACTGAAAACAGAAATTTCAACATCAATCATTGAGCAAAGATAGATTTCCATTCATTCTCATAATATATACATGTCCATTACAAAAGAAGGACCTCTAGAAACCTACTGAAGCAGTCATCGCCAAGAACACTATGGCGACAGTGCCAAAAGGGGGAGATAAACTAAAAAGGAAAAAAGCAAAGTGGTCTACTTGACCTCCGGCTTTGAAGAACTCGGAGCGGTTGTTGGCTTATATCCAAGAGTGGCGAGGATCTTCTTCGAATTGGGCTTTGCCGCTTTGATTAGCGACTGCCACCTCTTGGTTTCGATCTTCCCCGCGTCGCCAACTTTCGACCAGTCGACTTGTTGTTGACTCTCTGCAACCAAGGCCATAGTACCTTCGACGCCAACCTTTAGTCCCTCTTGACGAAGTTGGAGTCCAAGGTCTTCATTGCCAGTGAAGCACTTGGCGAGGTCAATAAAAACTGCGGGTTCCTTCTTTTTATGAAAGAAATAGGGGAAGAGCCGCGACAAGCTAGCTTCAGCTTCAGCTAGTCCATTACGAGCTTCCGTACCATGGATTTCCAGGAGAGAAAGCGCGTCCAGAAGCTCGTCATCTTCAGGATTGTCCAGCTCATACTCTTGGTGTGTTCTCCCTGCTTAAAGTATAAAAAAGAGGGTTATCAAAAGAAAAAAAAAGGGAGGCCAAAGCACGACGCGAGAAAGCAGCAAGGGGGTGAAGACTTACTAACAAAACGTCGACTCTGCGTTTCTAGTCGACTGAGGATTGATACGTCTCAAACGTATCTATAATTTCTTATGTTCCATGCTACTTTTATTACAATACTTGAGTGTTTTACACATACTTTACAACATTATTTTACATTTTCTGGCACTAACCTATTAACAAGATGCCGAAGTGCCGCTGTCGTTTTTCCATTGTTTTTGGTTTCGTAAATCCTAGTAAGGAAATATTCTCGAATTGGACGAAATCAACGCCCGTGGTCCTATTTTTGCACGAAGCTTCCGGAAGACCGAAGAGGAGACGAAGTGGGGCCACGAGGTGGCCACACACCGCGGGCGGCGCGCCCAAGCCTTGGCCGCGCCGCCCGTGGTGTGGGCCCCCGTGACGCCCTTTGACCTACCCTTCCGCCTACTTAAAGCCTCCGTCGCGAAACCCCCGTACCGAGAGCCACGATACGGAAAACATTACCGAGAGGCCGCCGCCGCGAATCCCATCTCGGGGATTCGAGAGATCGCTCTCCGCACCCCGCCGGAGAGGGGAATCATCACCGGAGGGGCTCTACATCATCATGCCCGCCTCCGGATTGATGCGTGAGTAGTTCATCCTTGGACTATGGGTCCATAGCAGTAGCTAGATGGTTGTCTTCTCCGCTTGTGCTATCATTGTTATCGATCTTGTGAGCTGCCTAACATGATCAAGATCATCTATTTGTAATGCTACATGTTGTGTTTGGTGAGATCCGATGAATAGAGAATACTATGTTAAGTTGATTATCAATCTATCATATATGTGTTGTTTATGTTTTTGCATGCTCTCCGTTGCTAGTAGAGGCTCTGGCCAAGTTGATACTTGTAACTCCAAGAGGGAGTAATTATGCTCGATAGTGGGTTCATGCCTCTATTAAATCTGGGACAGTGACAGAAAGTTCTAAGGTTGTGGATGTGTTGTTGCTACTAGGGATAAAACATTGATGCTTTGTCTAAGGATATTTGTGTTGATTACATTACGCGCCATACTTAATGCAATTATCTGTTGTTCGCAACTTAATACCGGAAGGGGTTCGGATGATAACCTCGAAGGTGGATTATTTAGGCATAGATGCATGCCGGATAGCGGTCTATGTACTTTGTCGTAATGCCCCGATTAAATCACATAGTAATCATCGTTGATATGTATTGAATCTTTATTTGTCAATTGCTCACCCGTAATTTGTTCACCCAAGCATGTTAGTTATCTTATTGGAGAGACACCACTAGTGAACCTGTGGACCCCGGTCCATTCTTTTACATCGGAATACATTCTATCGCTTTTACTGTTCTTTGCAAACAAACAC
Source organism: Lolium rigidum (assembly GCF_022539505.1). Lineage (NCBI taxonomy): Eukaryota > Viridiplantae > Streptophyta > Magnoliopsida > Poales > Poaceae > Lolium > Lolium rigidum. The sequence goes on along the minus strand of NC_061509.1, from coordinate 17,810,796 downwards.
CATCTTCCACTCGATACGTTTAATCCTTTGTTTTCAAAGAAGCCGGTGAGATTGACAACCTCACTGTTACGTTGGGGCAAAGCATCAATGTTTTGTCTAAGGATATTTGTGTTGATTATATTACGCGCCATACTTAATGCAATTATCTCACTACACCACAGCACTTGAACCCCAACAGATAAGTTGGTCGGGGAAGCCCCTTTTACCGACCAAAAGTTGGTCGGGAATCAGTTTTGCCGACCGATTTTATTGGTCACCGTAAGTCCGGTCGGCATATGTCTTTCCCGACCGACATAGAATTGCCGACCGACTGTTGGACACCATTGCCAAAGCTTTCCCGACCGACATTTCTTTTCCGACCAACATTTCTTTTCCAACCGACATTTCTTCACCGACCAACGGTTGGACAACACAAGCATTGGCGACCAATTTTCTGTTGGCCCTCATCGTGAAAGATTTTCCTCCAACAGTTGGACAGTGTTGCTTTTGCCAACCAACATGATACAAATTACCGACCAACATTCAGGTATTTCAGATATTGAATGGCAAAAATCATTATATTCACATATATCCACAATAGTATACATTCATATCCTCTAAAAAATGCCATGGGGAGGTAAAGCACAACCATCAATAATGATATGCATTAAGTTCATACAACAATGATTGTTCATATGTTCTCAACTCATTACAGCATAATAAAGTTTACAAAATAAGAGCTTGTCGCCGCATAACCAGGTTTACAAAATGGAAGCCAAATGATTACCATATAACCAGGCTTACAAAATGATAACAGAAAGGTAGCCTATGAGACCAAATTTACTCCATTACACAACTCATCTTGTTGATGGGAATCATCCAGCTACTTGGTGGTTTGCAGCCAATCATTTTGCATGATAATTCATATTTGAATGGGACATCTGCACAAACAAGTACAAAGTGATACAGTTAGCAAACTAGTGAAGGAAGCATGTAAATGGTGGATCACTTGGATACTAAGACTAGTAGCATGAACATGAGGTAACCATGACATACTATTAGATTGAGCTATGTAGCACATCAAAAAACCACCTACTGAAGGAAGCATAAAACAGACTAGATACGCACTGTCTTCCCGCACCGCCTCTTCAGCTGAATCCACTCACATCTTCCCTCAATTCACTGAAGGAAGCAAGCTACAATCTTCTATATTTTGGTGTTGCCTTATATTTTGTTTTATTTCATTACATTTGAAAGCAACACAGGAGAGGACAGCTAACCAACTAGACTAGGTTCGCTTCTTGTCAAGTACACAGAATTCATTCTATTGATTCTTGTTTCCTTCCATATTACAGAGTATATGAAACAGTCTTGTATTTTATTCTATTTAGAACAGTGCATCACAGAACAAGGGTGACTGCCTGGCCAGTTGCGAGTTGTGCCAAACGATGTGTGTGGTTGATTAAAAAATCATCAGTACAGAAGAACACTGGTATTCAGATTACTACGAACTGCACAGGACTAGGAAATCATCACATATTGTCTCAAAGCGATTAGACGAACAAAATCATCCGAGAGTGCAAAACTAACAGGCTTTGAACTAGAACAGCTAGTATAAAAAAAAGAATCAGTACACGAGGTTTCTCGTAAAATCAAACCAACAAGACAACTAACGTGGGCTTTGCATGAATTCCAAATAGCATACATGCGGCTGGGAGATTTAGACATGGCAAGTTGCATTACGTCATTATATGTGAAGTATTATGTCAAATTGCAAGTCTAAAATATATTTTTACACATAATTATTTAATTATTACAAAAACTAACTAAATTGTACCAACAAGCACATACTACAGGGAGGAAGAGCAGATAGTACACAAGTGTCAGCTTTACTCACATCATCTTCAGTTTCTCTCCTCGAAACTGATTTTCAACCAAAATACCTCAGCGACGAGATGAGCCAGACGCTGCTGGTTTGTAGGGCTTCATCTATCAAAAATGTTGCAGCTCAGCATAACACAAACGACAAAACATATGATGTGGATAAAACACACATGCATGAATGGCGATTACCTTGCTAGATGGCCATGCAATGGACCTTGTGACAGCATCACCGATGTATCTTAAATCATCATACTGATATGGCAGCGTAGCACCCCTTTTAATCGCCACATTCACAATTACCTCATAAGTCGCAGGCCCAAGGGGCTCCCCACCCACAAGTGTGTCTGGATCAACTGAGAGAACTGTTGCCTTAGCAACAGGAGATTCAGGACCAGTCCAAGAGTATAGAAGCACATCCATCCCTATCTGAAAAGAACAATATTTCAGAAACATGGAAGCCAGAAACATTTAATATGCAGCAAGGATGAGTGAGAAGATTACAAGGCTTTCATCTTGGTGTGTTAAAGAGTCTTTTAGATTTGCAACACCTCTTCTATGAAGATAGTCATCTTCCCCGTCCTCTTCATCATCTTCCATGTCATTATCATCCCCAAGTTCAATTCTTGAGTTCTGCCAAAAACAATATGTAACTTACTACATGCATGATGAATGTAATGCAATGAACAGATTACGCATGCAAAATAGTTCATAATGCAATGAACAGATTACGCATGCAAACGAAAGGCTATAATCTGAAACAATTATAACCTACTATACCTTTGGAAGGTTGGTCTGTAGGATTTGCATTATCACTTTCATTTGTTCCCCTGGACCTCAAAACACGTCTTTCAGTTGTATTTTCAAGTGTTGAGGAGGGTGCCTGCATAGATATGTCACAATTATAAGCTACATTAGCAAGAAAAGGACTAGCACAACAAGAAAATGAACTGAGATAGATATGTCACAATTATACCTTTCGTTTTCTCTGTTTTGGGGGTCGGCTTGCTTCGCAGACATCTTTAAGTTCAGTACTTGTTCGGCGTAATCCTAGGCGTGCCATCCTTTCCTCATTTTCTGCCACCATCCTGTTTCTAGCTAGTTCATACTCAACTTGTGCTAGCTGTTCATCAGTGACCATCACATCTTTACTCTTTCCTCGTCCGCTTGCCATTTTTCCTGCAAAAGACGCAATATATGAATACATTGCTGAAAATATAAAGCATAAGAGAAAAATTGTACACATGGCTTACTTTTTCTTAACAACTAGTCCATCAATATCTGTCCTACTAGAAAATACAAAATTAGGCTGTAGTTCTATTTTTAAATATCAGCACCACACAACAGTATTTAAATAAGCAGCCAAGTTTATCATGTAGAAATAATAGTGGCACCCATCACTATACACTGTAGGAATAAAGATACAGAAAGCAGTCAAGATTATTTTGCAAGACTAACTAATATAACAACATGCCAATCATGAGATGTTCATCACTAACAGTTCAGTGCTAAATAAGAAGGGCGTGCAGAAGCAATCAACAACAGAAATAGGATACAAATCATTCATGCCATGGCGCAGAACCAAGATGTAATTACAAATTGCCTTTGACAAAGGCCAACAAACAGTTGTCAAATGTTGTTCTCAGGTTAGCAATCTTTTCAGATGTGATTAAACCAGGCATCATATATTTGTAATTGCATGATGCATTTGTGGTCACACATAAGTGGAGCAGCTTCCTCATAAATTTAGTTTTTTTTTCTCAAAACGAATTCCTTGTTCAGGTTTAGAAATTATACAATCGAACCTAACATTTTATTTTTATGGCCTCTACATGTTCTGCTTTGTGAAACATAGTCAGATGGAAAGGAAAATAGAGCGAGCTTCTCTGCATTGATCTCAAGACGCGGCATCTACAGCTTGATCATTTTAATGAAGTACAAAACTGCTGATTCTACGGAAACAATGTCTCAAGGCCGCGACCTACGACTCCACCTGAAAAAAAATACGAGTGCGTACTGCTGCATCCAAAACAAGAAGGAAACCAAGGCCTGCCCCCATCTACAATAAGAAGGAAGCACGCGTTTTGCCTCGGCGAGAGTATCACGACCACGCGCGCATAAAATCCAAACGAGAGCATCACAATCAAAGAACGCCCTTGTTTAATTTTAGCGATTGTGCGAGCGCCAGCACGAAGCACGAATCGAAGCTGAACATATAAGAATGAATCAATTAGGGCTGCGAGTTTCTCACCAGGCGTTTCTGCACTAGGTTGTTGCGTCCCCACTAGGAGATCTCGAGAAAACGGCTTGGGGAGCTTCGTCTCGGACGAAAGGGGCCGGCCGCGGCAGAGTGTGTGGACGAAGGAGCCTCACCGGACGCTCAGGTATCACCGTCGGCCGGAGAGAGCACCTGCCGGCGGAGATCGATTGAGCGGCGGTGATGGAGGGAGGGACTGGAGGACGACCTGGAGATGCGGCGGCGGCCTCGACGGCCGATGAGGACGACTGGGAGAGGCGGCGGGCGGCCTCGCTGGCCGATGGACGGAGAGAGCTCGAAAGCTTGGCGGCGGAGAGAGCGCGTGAGTGTGGCGGCGGAGCGAGCCAGTGAGGCCGATTTGGGGGAGAATTTGGGAGCCGTATGTGCCAATAGGGTTTGGACTTTGGAGCCAAACAAAAATAAAGAGGGAAATTTTGGTGGGCTGGGCCATTTTGGCGCTAAGATTTTCAGTTTCCCGCCTATCGGCCCATGGCTGGCCACATGTTGGTCGGAAATACACTTGCCGACCGATAGTTGGACACCCATGTAGGAAACACCGACCAACAATTCGACGGGACGAATACCGACCGACTAACGGATGATGTAGTATTTCTTTGCCGACCAACTGTTCGTTAGTACTTTTCCCGACCAACAGTCCATCGTCAATAGTGACTTTTACCGACCAACGTCAGTTGGAAATTCAGTGCTGTGGTGTAGTGTCTGTTGTTCGCAACTTAATACTGGAAGGGGTTCGGATGATAACCTGAAGGTGGATTATTTAGGCATAGATGCATGCTGGATAGCGGTCGATGTACTTTGTCGTAATGCCCTGATTAAATCACATAGTAATCATCGTTGATATGTATTGAATCTTTATTTGTCAATTGCTCACCTGTAATTTGTTCACCCGACATGTTAGTTATCTTATTGGAGAGACACCACTAGTGAAGCCGTGGACCCTGGTCCATTCTTTTACATCCGAATACATTCTACTGCTTTTACTTGTTCTTTGCAAACAAACACCATCTTCCACTCGATACGTTTAATCCTTTGTTTTCGGCAAGCAGGTGAGATTGACAACCTCATTTGTTACGTTGAGGCAAAGTACTTTGATTGTGTTGTGCGGGTTCCACGTTGGCGCCGGTTTCAACGGTGTTGCGCCGCACTACATTCCTCCACCAACAACCTTCACGTGCTTCTTGGCTCCCTACTTGGTTCGATAACCTTGGTTTCTTGCGAGGGAAAACTTCTGCTTCGTGCGCATCACACCTTCCTCTTGGGGTTCCCAACGGACGTGTTGACTACACGCCGACAAGACTTTTTCTGGCGCCGTTGCCGGGGAGATCAAGACACGCTGCAAGGGGAGTCTCCACTTCCAATCTCTTTACTTTGTTTTTGTCTTGCTTTACTTTACTTTGTTTTCCGTCTTGTTTGCTTTATATCAATAACACAAAAAAATTAGTTACTTGCATTTAATTTATTTTGTTATCATGTCTAGCTATGTACTTATTTTTATTTTCACTAGTTAGGCTTAATGGAAAACAACAAAAAAATTAGAGATCTTTATGAACTTTATCTTGAATTAGGACATGATGTGTTTGAAGAGAAAATTAAAAAACCCATGGAACTTTGTTTGCAAAATAATTGTAGCAATGTTATTAGCATGAACTCTTTGAACACCATTATTGCTAAAGCTATGGAAGAATTTAAGCTTGGGAAGGCTGGTTTTGAGGAGCATGATATTTTTAGTCCCCCAAGCATGGAGGAGAAAATTTACTTTGATTATACTTTACCTCCTATATATGATGCTTGCAATGATGAATATGATATTTTCAGTCCACCTACTATTGAGGAGAAAATTAATTATGATTACAATATGCCTCCTATGTATGATGATTATGGTGATGAGAATAATAATGATAGCAATTTTATTGAATTTGCTCCCACTACAACTAATAAAATTGATTATGCTTATGTGGAGAGTAATAATTTTATGCATGTAGCTCATGACAAGAATGTTGTATGTGATAGTTATATTGTTGAGTTTGTTCATGATGCTACTGAAAGTTATTATGAGAGAGGGAAACATGGTTATATGCATCTTAATAATATTAAGTTTCCCTTCTTTATGTTGAGAATCTTGAAATTGTACTTGTGTTGCTTTTCTATGCTTGCCACTTCGTTCTTCATGAATCTATTTGTGTACAAGATTCCTTTTCATAGGAAGTGGGTTAGGCTTAAATGTGTTTTGAATTTGCTTCTTGATGCTCTCTTTTGCTTCAACACTTATTACTGAGCCCATCTTAATGGCTATAAAGAAAGAACTTCTTGGGAGATAACCCATGTTTTATTTTATTTACTGTATTGTTGAGTCTTGGAAGTTGTTTACTACTGTAGCAACCTCTCCTTATCATGTTTTTATGCCAAGTAAAATCTCTATGGTAAAGTTGATACTAGATTTGGATTACTGCGCAGAAACAGATTTGCTGTCTGTCACGAATTTGCGCAGAAGTCTCTGTAGGTAACTCAGAAATATCTACAAATTTACGTGTGTGATCCTCAGATATGTACGCAACTTTCATTAGTTTTGAGTTTTTCCATTTGAGCAAGTTAAGTGCCCCTTCCAGATGCATCTTTACGGACTGTTCTGTTTTTGACAGATTCTGTCTTTTATTTCGCATTGCCGCTTTTGCTATGTTGAATGAGTTTCTTTGTTCCATTAACTTTCAGAAGCTTTGTGCAATGTCCAGAAGTGTTAAGAACGATTGTGTCACCTCTGAATGTGTGAATTTTTAGTTATGCACTAACCCTCTAATGAGTTTGCTTGAAGTTTGTGTGAAGGAAGTTTTCAAGGGTCAAGAGAAGAGGATGATATACTATGATCAAGAAGAGTGAAAGGTCTAAGCTTGGGGATGCCCCGGTGGTTCATCCCTGCATATTTTAAGAAGACTCAAGCATCTAAGCTTGGGTATGCCCAAGGCATCCCCTTCTTCATCGACAACATTATCAGGTCACTTCTAGTGAAACTATATTTTTATTCCGTCACATTCTTATGTTCTTTACTTGGAGCGTCGGTTTGTTATTATTTTTGTTTTGGTTTGAATAAAGTTGGATCTCATCATTCTTCTATTGGAGATATTACGCTCCGCTTTTTCTTATGGAACACTTGTGTTCTTAATTATGCTTTAATGTTCATGGCGAAAGCCTATTGCTTCGTTAGATTGCTATATGGTTGGAATTGGAAAATGATGCATATGGTTTGACAATTTGGCAATTGTTTGAGCTCTCATAGATCATGTTTAAGCTCTTGCATCATGTAGTTTAATCTATTAATGAAGAACTACTGTAGAGCTTGTTTAATTTGGTTTGCATGATTGATCTCTCTAAGTCTAGATATTTTCGGGTAAAGTGTTTGAACAACAAGGAAGACAGTGCGGAGCCTTATAATACTTGCAATATGTTCTTGTGTGAGTTTTGCTGTACCTGTTCATACTTGTGTTTGCTTCAAACAACCTTGTTAGCCCAAAACTTGTACTGAGAGGAAATGCTTCTCGTGCATCCAAACACCTTGAGCCAAACACCATGCCATTTGTGTCCACCATATCTACCTACTATGTGGTATTTCCTGCCATTCCAAAGTAAATTACTTGAGTGCTACCTTTAAATTTCATTCCTCTACCTTTACAATATATAGCTCATGGGACAAATAGCTTAAAAACTATTGTGGTGATGAATATGTAGTTATGTGTCTTAATTCTTATAAGTTGCTTGTTGAGCGGTAACCATGTTTTCTGGGGACGCCATCAACTTTATCTTTGTTGGATATCATGTGAGATGCTATGCATGTTTGTCTTGTCTAAAGTAAGTGGACTTCACGATCAAATGGTTTGAGTATGCATATGTTAGAGAAGAACATTGGGCCGCTAACTAAAGCCATGTATCATGGTGGAAGTTTCAGTTTGGACATACAACCTCAATCTCTTATGAGAATATTAACTGTTGTTGAATGCTTAAGCATTAAAAAGAGGAGTCCATTATCTGTTGTCTATGTTGTCCCGGTATGGATGTCTAAGTTTGAGAATAATCAAAAGCGAGAAATCCAATGCGTGCTTTTTTCCTTAGACACTTGTACAGGCGGCATAGAGGTACCCCTTTGTGACACTTGGTTGAAACATATGTTATGCGATGAGAATCCGTGTTTCCGAGCTAAGTAGGACAAGGTGCGAGCACTATTAGTACTCTATGCATGAGACATGCAACTTGTAGGAAGTATTATGCATAGCACATATGAATTATTACTACCGTTGACAAAATTGTTTCTATGTTTTCAAAACAAAAGATCTAGCACAAAAATAGTAATCCATGCTTCCCTCTGCGAAGGGCCAATCTTTTACTTTATTGTTGAGTCAGTTTACCTACTTCTTTCTATCTTAGAAGCAAACACTTGTGTTAACTGTGTGCATTGATTCTTACATGTTTACTTATTGCACCTGTTATATTACTCTATGTTTACAAATATCCATGAGATATACATGTTACAAGTTGAAAGCAATTGCTGAAACTTAATCATCCTGTGTTGCTTCAATGCATTCTACTTTGAATTTATTGCTTATGAGTTAGCTCTTATGCAACTCTTATTGATACTTCTTTGAAAGTACTATTCATGAAAAGTTTTGCTATACGATTCATTTGCTTAGTCATTATCTTTGTTAGCAATCTTTTGTTCAGATCACTCCATTCATCTCATATGCTTTACAATAATGTTGATCAAGACTATGTTGGTAGCATGTCACTTCAGAAATTATTTGTGTTATCGTTTACCTACTCGAGGACGAGTAGGAACTAAGCTTGGGGATGCTTGATACGTCTCAAACGTATCTATAATTTCTTATGTTCCATGCTACTTTTATTACAATACTTGAGTGTTTTACACATACTTTACAGACATTATTTTACATTTTCCGGCACTAACCTATTAACAAGATGCCGAAGTGCCGATTCTGTTTTTCTGCTGTTTTTGGTTTCAGAAATCCTAGTAAGGAAATATTCTCGGAATTGGACGAAATCAACGCCCAGGGTCCTATTTTTGCACGAAGCTTCCAGAAGCGAAGAGGAGACGAAGTGGGGCCACGAGGTGGCCACACACCAGGGCGGCGCGGCCCAAGCCCTGGTCACGCCGGCCTGTGGTGTGGGCCCCCCGTGACGCCCTTTGACCTACCCTTCCGCCTACTTAAAGCCTCCGTCGCGAAACCCCCTGTACCGAGAGCCACGATACGGAAAACATTACTGAGAGGCCGCCGCCGCGAATCCCATCTCGGGGGATTCAGGAGATCGCCTCCGGCACCTGTCGGAGAGGGGAATCATCACCGGAGGGGCTCTACATCATCATGCCCGCCTCCCGATTGATGCGTGAGTAGTTCATCATTGGACTATGGGTCCATAGCAGTAGCTAGATGGTTGTCTTCTCCGCTTGTGCTATCATTGTTATAGATCTTGTGAGCTGCCTAACATGATCAAGATCATCTATTTGTAATGCTACATGTTGTGTTTGGTGAGATCCGATGAATAGAGAATACTATGTTAAGTTGATTATCAATCTATCATATATGTGTTGTTTATGTTCTTGCATGCTCTCCGTTGCTAGTAGAGGCTCGGCCAAGTTGATACTTGTAACTCCAAGAGGGAGTAATTATGCTCGATAGTGGGTTCATGCCTCCATTAAATGCGGGACGGTGACGGAAAGTTCTAAGGTTGTGGATGTCTTGTTGCTACTAGGGATAAAACATTGATGCTTTGTCTAAGGATATTTGTGTTGATTACATTACGCGCCATACTTAATGCAATTATCTGTTGTTCGCAACTTAATACCGGAAGGGGTTCGGATGATAACTCGAAGGTGGATTATTTAGGCATAGATGCATGTTGGATAGCGGTCTATGTACTTTGTCGTAATGCCCCGATTAAATCACATAGTAATCATCGTTGATATGTATTGAATCTTTATTTGTCAATTGCTCACCTGTAATTTGTTCACCCAGCATGTTAGTTATCTTATTGGAGAGACACCACTAGTGAGCTGTGGACCCCGGTCCATTCTTTTACATCTGAATACATTCTACTCGCTTTTATTGTTCTTTGCAAACAAACACCATCTTCCACTCGATACGTTTAATCCTTTGTTTTCAGCAAGCCGGTGAGATTGACAACCTCACTGTTATGTTGGGGCAAAGTACTTTGATTGTGTTGTGCAGGTTCCACGTTGGCGCCGGTTTCACTGGTGTTGCGCCGCACTACATTCCTCCACCAACAACCTTCACGTGCTTCTTGGCTCCTACTGGTTCGATAACCTTGGTTTCTTACTGAGGGAAAACTTACTGTTGTGCGCATCACACCTTCCTCTTGGGGTTTCCAACAGACGTGTTGACTACACGCCAGCAAGAATCTCTTTTTCTCGAGCAGAATGCTGAGTTACATTTTCTTCTAAACCCTTTTTTGCGTCGTCGAGTCTTTTTTGAAGATCCTCGACGGTTTTCGTGTGCGCACTCTTGCTTTGTTCCAACTCAATAGTGAGGGCGTCAGCACGCCTGTTGGCTTCTGCCAGTTTCTTTGCCAACATAAAGACAGATAAGCATTGCAATACAAAATAGTGACAAGAGAAATTCGACAAGGAAAGTTGGACAGAGCAAGTAGGTACCTTCAAGTTCACCGGCATGATCGCGGTACCCGATAAATTGGGTGCCGAAGCGGACGAGCTCTTTCATAAAAGGCTGAAGAGATTACAATGCAAAAAGGGTTAATATAGAAAGAAGGAAAAAGTCGACATCAAGGAGAAAAAGAGGGAAATTCAAAACAAAAAGTCAATACAGGAAACAAAAGAACAATTTACCTCTTCCATCAAAGGAGTCGAGGAAGAACCAGTTAATATAATTGGTTCCTTGCTTGATTCTACCCTGGCTCTCTTCGGCGAAGGAGCTCGAGGGCTTTCAGCTGGTGCTGAACGTTCAAGGTTTTGTGGAGGAGGCGAAGTTTCGCCACCCTCAGGACGAGTTTCCGAAACAACTAAAGTACGAGACGTGCTCGTTCGAGCAGTCTCGTCAATAGGTGCATCTTCTTCTTCGTCGTCACTGTAATAAATATAGCGACAGGATAAAATAGCAATTTCAAAAAGCATCGACAAAGGGAAAAATACAGTACATAGCAATTTCAAAGAACTCACGAGCTGACAAGAGCAGCATCATAAAGATCCAAAGTCTCTTCCCCGGCATTGGGTGCAGCTTTATCAGCAAGGGAAGCACCGGCTTTGGAGGTACCGGTGTCGACAGCCTCATCTCTTTTCCTTTTGCTCCTGGGAGAAGCAGCTGAAGGAGGAGAGCGTGTCGAAGAAGTTGCTTCAGCCTCGGCGTCCTTTTCAGAGGATGCCGCAGATTTTCGAGAAAATACGGCTTCACTCTCAGGACGAGACGTAGCCTAGTTGTCGTCAGTGACAACAGCCCTTTCTTCAACTTCTCCACCTTCGGGAAGGGGAGCAAGAGGTGACGCAGTTGCATGATTCTATTCAAAGACAGGAAAAATATCGGCATGAAGTATTTGAAGGTAAAAGATAGAAGGAAAATAAAGACGAGAACAAAAATATTACCTGCGGGAGTGTCTTGGTGGCGCTATATGGCGTCACACCGCAAGATGTCGGGACGCTGTCTTTCTTGTTCAGCGACGAGATCTTCTGGACAAGTTTCGCCAAGTCATTGACGGACAAGTCAACCGACAAGCGATCCACGTCTTTATCGCCAGCATACATCCAAAGGGGGTTTTTGCGAGCTTGAAGAGGCTGCACCCTAATCCTAAGGAAATACGTTGTGATCTGGATACCCGACAATTCTTGTCCACGAGTATTCTGGAGCTCGTGGATGCGAGTCATCAGGGCTTCTGTCGCCGCTTTTTCTGCGTCGGTAGCCTCTGCATCCCAGGATCGGCGGCGACAAATTTTCTCGGCACCGTCAAAAGGAGGAATATTGTCTTCAACAGAGCCATGATTCTCTTCACGGATGTATAACAATTTCTTGCGCCACCCTTGAACTGAATCAGGGAATTTGACGTCAAAATATTCGACGTCAGGGCGAACGCAGATCACAACGCCGCCTATGTTGTAGGCGACGCTGGAAGAGCCATTACGGCGACAGAAGAAGATACGTTTCCATAGGGACCAGTTAGGCTGGATCCCAGGGAAAGACTCGCACAATGTGATAAAAATAGAAATGTGGAGGATGGAATTGGGAGTAAGATGGTGAAGTTGCAGTCCATACATGAACAGCAACCCACGAAGGAAGTCATGGATAGGAGTGGAAAGACCACGGATGAGGTGGTCGACGAAACTAACCCGATATTGCATCGGTGGAGCTGGGTAGCTTTCTTCCTTGGGGAAGCGAATCGCATCTTGCTTCCCGCTGATGCCAAGCTTCTTCAGCATGTTGATATCCTGCTGGGAGATCTTGGATCTCTCCCACTCCAAGTTTCCCAGATCTTCGGCTGCCATCTTTGCTTTGGGCACGCTGTGCTTGGTGAGTTTGCGCGGTGGCATCAACTAGAGTGGAAGCAACGAGCGCGCGAGCGGGGGAGCACAAGAAATTTTGGGGCGCGTTGGAAAGCTTTTGCAGAGGAAGAGCAGATGGGCGGCGCGAGCGAAAGTTGTAGAGGAAGAAGACGATGGACTTAAATAGAGGTGCGGTGAAACGGCACAACTGTTGGATAGGAACGATATGGAGCAGATTGAGTACACGTGGACAAAGGGTAAAATTGGATTTTCACTGAGAACAGAAATGACAGAGGGCACAGTGCGTGCGCCAGAAAAAGTGGAGGACGTGTGTCCCCCACTTGCACGACGTGTCAATCAGATGGGGAATTTGGGCCCACAAGGCATTGAGATGAGCGGTTTTCGCATATTTCCAACACAGAAATCGTGGCTATCATCAGCAATGACGTCATTATGGTAAGAGAAAAACTCGACTAAGAAGCTGGGCGAGAATATCGACAACACAAGATTATTTCGAGAGCCTTTGATCAAATAACAAGTTTTTGCCCAAACGCTCGGGGGCTACTTTGGAAAAATAGAAAACTTCGAATATGACAAGATAGAAATGGCGAGAGCCTATGATCAAATGCAAGCATTTGTTCATAGCCTCGGGGGCTACTCCCATCGGGAGCGCTGGTCGCGCACCCGATAGATATAAAAATTTATCGAGAAGGATTACAAATATAGCGGCAGAGGATATTAATCGTGGAGCCTACACCCAAGCACAAGTTCTTGGCTGTAGCCTCGGGGGCTACTCCCATCGGGAACGCTGTTCGCGTGCCCGATGAATTTTGATCAAAATAAAGAAACAGAAGTGAGTATATTTCGAGTTACACAGATAACTCTGCATATACTCTCATCGGGAAGACAAAATAAGTCATCAAATATGACTCGATAAAATGTGCTATTCCAACAGCCGAAAAACACTCGACAATATATTCTCAGAGCGCTATAAGTCGCGAATAAATCTCTGAATGCCGCAAAACTTTGCGAAGGTAAGACCCCAGATCCGTTCTGAGCGGCGTGGCACCATCTCTGACGACGGACTGCTACTTTTTTCCGTATCAACAAATACGAAGAAAAATCCTAACGGACGCGTTAGGTACCCGATAAAATATGACTGAGACTCGACAGAATGGTAAGACCTTAAGCGGCACTCGTCGAAGTTTACACCGGTATTCCGAGATCATGTCCGGAGACGTGATCTTGAAGTAGGTTTTTGCGGATTGCCACTAGAGCGGTTAACTAGTACCCGATCCGTCGGATGAACTAGCCCCGACTACCGATATCCCCTGTACAAAATAATATTTGCATATCGAAAGATTATGTAATGAGTAAAATTGGAGATTTTCCCTGATTCTTCGATTCAAGAAAAATCTCGGGGGCTACTGACATAGGCATCCCCAATGGGCCTGCCAAAGATGGTACCCGGGGTTTATTAAAGGCCCAGGACTCGAAGAATAAGAAGACTCGGAAGCCCATTTAGCGTTAAGGAAAAGATAGGTTGTATTAGGAAAGATAGAGATTTGTAATCTTACGGGTTGGGTACGAAACCCTCCCGAACTCTGTAACTTGTGTATTACGAAATCCTCGGCTCCACCCTCTATATAAGGGGGAGTCGAGGGACAAGGAAGGGATCGAATCTACTGTCAACAGAACCCTAATTTTCATAATCGGCGAGTACTTTTCGGCTGAAACCTTCGAGATCTACTTCCCTCTACTTCTAGCAAAACCCTAGTCTACAATCTGTAGGCATTGACAAATTAATCCTTTGTCACCGGCCCCCAAGGGATTTGGGGCGCGCCGGACAAAATTTCGTTCCCGGCCGCGCGCCTCAAAGGCCCTTTCCGTCCGGCGCGGCCCAATACGGTGTCCGGCGCCCCGAGCCCGTCCCCGCTACACAGAGGGCGCTTCGGGCACGCCAGACACAACGAAATGCGAGGCAGGAGACGCGCGCCTGACGCGCCAGCGACTCACGAACGGACGCTCAACCGCCGCCTACCTAGCGACAGTGCAGTTGCCGGGAAGGGGAACCGTCGCAGTGGCAACCACGTCAATCGACGCGCGAACCGCTGGAATGGAGTGTGAACTCCGCGGAAGAGCAACCGCCGCTCTCTTCGATATCTGCGCCGCCATGCATTTGCGCTCAATAAGGCCCCTACGTATGCGCTTTCCGATCTAAAATCGGTCGGCGCCATTCATCTCTCCTCTCCTCTCTCACAATGAGCGACCTCTCTCAGCTGCCATCAGACACCGACAGCGAGGGTAAGCCGTCGGGATGGCGCCATTGGTGGGACAAAGTTGCAACGCCTAGCAGCGATGGTTCCCCGCCGCGGACAGCGAGGAGGAATGGGAGGCCGAGGAGGAGGAGGAGGAGGAGGAGGAGGAGGCTGAGGAGGCGGCGGCGGTCCGGGCGAAGGTAGAGGCGAAAGCGACGGCGAAGGCGCAGCCGGCGAGCACCGTCGACGACGAGGAGGACACAAGTTCCTCCGACGCGTCGAACGACACCGCCTCTTCGGAAGAGGTGACGAGCAGGAAGCGCCACCGTGAGGACAACGAGGCGGGACCATCAAAGAAGTAGTTTAAATTTTTTCAAAGTTTTTATATGTAATTTGTTTATGGTTTTTTAAAGTTTTTATATGTAATTTGTTTATGTTTCACCGCTTTGAATATTAGTACAACGTTACCTACACCGTACCTACAAATTTCTTCTATCAATTAAAATAAAAATTCCGTATTTTTAAATTTTAGGGCCATGTTTGAGGGACGCGGCTGGGGAGCAACGTCCGCCAAGCGCGGCACGAAGGAAATACGTTCCCCAAACGATAAATCCAGCGTCGTTTGGGAAACATTTTGGGACACGCGGCTGAAGATGCTCTAAGCCTTCCTTCTCTCATAAGAACTTGAAGAACCAGGCATGCAAAGTACCACCACTTGCATTGCACAACCAGCTACGTTTCATTCTTCTTAGAAGACAAATGCTCACCAACGATAATTCTTTGATAAGGTCGGTGGCAACAAGTGTCCCAAAGTGATATCATCGTAGCTGTGATTTCATCATTGGACACTCATCTTGGTACTTTGCTGCTTCTTAGTTTTTTTTACAGTAAAACCTCTCTTTATTCATTCAAAATCAAAGTTACATCTTTTCTTTAACTAGAAACAGTAAAATAAAATCGGTTGGCTCCTCAAGCCACACTTGCTGATCAATATTCCGGGCATTCCTAGTAATTTCGTGAGCCACAGAATTTGCTTAACGAAAATTATGCTCAAAGCGAATATTTGAGATTCTTAGTGGATATTCAGGTGGAAGGGTATTGTTTTCATGGGTTGCATTTGCGGCTGAATCATCACCAAGTGGATCTTCAGGTGGTGGTGTATAGCCATTGAGTTGACGGAACTAGAGGAGCAAAAGCTGAATCAGCAGGAGCAACAACAAACAGCAGTTCTAAGCTGAAGAACAATGTATTGCAAATTGTGTGCTATTTTTTTGATGAAAGGAATATATTAATATCAAAAAATTATGTGCTATACCGTCAACTTTTACAACAAGATACAAAGCACAACAAAGTGCTGGCACTGCTCCCAGACTCGTGTAACAATGGTTGCGTATAAACTACAGAAGGATTAGAGGAAAAAACTTCTCAGTTGAACTGCAGGACATAGCCAAATGCCCTGATAAACATCTCAAGTTAATCTGCAGAATAAATATATTGCAGAAGATGCATTATATATATTCAATTTACATACAAATATAACAGAGAACTCTGCTTCGACTCTTGTAAACTTGCTACAAAGCTTACACTATCGGAAGAATTACTACAAAATTCTAAAATCTAGACATAAGTACAGCATAAACAGAATTAGCAGACATGCACTGCTGCAAGTAAATGGACTAGATGTTCCACATTTCCTGTAGCTGACAAGGATTTTCCAACTTATCATACAACATGATATAAGATTTACCCTTTTACAATCGAGATTGGCTGGGTATTCAAATATGTATGGGTCAAGCCATAGAGCATACAACAGTTTTTTTACTCGTTTCTGAAAAAAAACATTTCTTTACTGGTTAAGCCAACAACACAAATTAAATTCAAACTGCCGTGAAAAAGTAGCAATGTAAAGACTAATCAGTCAGAGTTCTCTCAGACAAATGCCTCGTTTGTCCACATGGTGTAATAGAATGGATTACATCAGACTCGTCATCTGTTTTCATCATCACAGAGAACACGAACGAAGGGAAGACGCAAAGCAAGACCAAATTGTGAGCAATGAACTTCATGACGAATGTAATAGGTTACCAAATGAAAGCTGCAAGCTGGACCCCTATGTAACAAATGTAGATTGGGGAAATAGGCAACGATAAGGCGAAGCTCAGACGTTTGCTATACTCTGCTCAACGAAGTGCGCACACTTCTCGTACAAGAGGTGTCAGAAGAAGCGATGATCATCATAGCTGCTAATTATTCAAACCAGATTTCAATACAAACACCAATTCATTTTTTGAAAGGGGATCAATCCAAGCAGAAAAGCAGGGATCATGTTGGGTTACCCATTATGTCAGGGAGGACATCACAAATTTAACAACATAGGACCATTAACAGCAAGAAGAGCTGGAGCTCAGAGGGTTGCTTGATCTGCTCATGGAAGGGACGAGTCCCTTCTCATACAAGAGGTGTCAGAAGTAAGCGGTGCTCATCACGGCAACAGATCTAACAAGCACAGAAGTTCTTGTAAATACATAGATAAAGAAAATTAGCGTGTGATTGTGCTCAGACATTATAGCTGCAATCTGCTCAGCGAAGCGCATCGAGGCGCCTCTCGTACAAGAGGTGTCAGAAGTAAGCAATCATCACGGCACAATCAACACGGCAACAAGATCAAGACGACGAGGACAGAAAAATCAGCGAGAACCTAGCAAGAAGACACAAAACGTAGACGGCGGCGCCATTAGCGTCCCTGGGGAGGGGCTGGCGGGCGGCGGCGTTGGTTCTAAACCCTAGCAAGGTGCTGATTTGACGGCAATGCGCCAGGTCGAGTTATATATAGGAGTAGGAGATGGGTCAAGATTTAAATGGGCCTTTGGTCTCATGGGCCTGCAAAAAGCCCGGCCTGATTGTTATCGTGAGTTTGGGCACAATGCGCGTGTGCATTAGAATTCAGAGCAGGGGACGATTTTCAGGCCTTCGTATTAATATTCCTTGTTTGTTTTCAATTCAACGGTGATTCATTCTTCATTCTTTGTTCATTTCTCAGAGATGACCACGTCTCCTTTTCCGTGATATACACCTGCTCACCGCCGTTCATCTCCAAACAAATAACATTGAAGAAGTAATAAAATCAACACTAGCATTTGTTTCGACAACTTCCGTCTTGTGTTGAGCTCAAAACAAGCGGGTGATCACAGTTGGACATAGGTCGGTGCATTCAATATGAATGTATGTTCACGAATTTATCCCCGGTCCATGTCAACTGCTACAAAGACCCATTGAAAGATGTGATCCTATAGGTGTATACTCGTTGCAATTGCAAACAGAAGAAAAGACCACAACTTTCAAATTAAACCCAAACTTCGTACCATTCATATGGCAACCATGGACATAATAAGTTCCAAAAGAAACATTCTCCTTAGTCGGTAAATTCACACATAGAACCTGACATGTATGGGAATGATAAAAGAGTGACTAGGTCATGATAAGAAGATACAAAGCACTCCATGGGCTTTGACATCGACTTTCTTTGACATGATAGTGAAACATTAGGCGGCATTTCACATGGAGGTGGATTATAATATTTTGCTTGTCCAAGATTTTATCTTATTTTAGGATTGAATTTGTTACTGTGAGTAATTTTAGATCTACAATTCATGTTGTTCTCCTAGTGTAAGTTCAACTCATCACACCTAAGAAAACGAGCGGGAGGGGGGGGGGGGGGGGCTAACCCTCATGTCAAGATGTTTTTTGCGCGGGGGTTATTCCCCTAGAACAAGGTTATAGTCAGCTAAAACTAGTTGTGAAATACATCCTGAAATTTGGTTATCAAACAAGCGGTATTACCTCCAGTTTTACTATGATTTGATAGACATAATGCAACTGTATTTTGTTCACGCCTAATTTTCACAACGACGATGTTTGCTTGCGCATGTCAAACGCAATCACGATGGTGTTAATGTTGGATTGGGAGAGGCACCACGACATGATGAAGATCTTGATCGACTTGGATCAAACATAATTGAAGGCATTATCGTTGGAGGCGACAAATGGATCTCTCGAGAACAAGCAATCACAGCACTACACCGAGATTTGGTAATACAGATTGGCAATCAACATTTAAATTTGTGCGGCATGCTTAACCGACGCTCCTCCCCAAGTACTACCATAGTATCATCGACGACAAG
Organism: Lolium rigidum; assembly: GCF_022539505.1. Taxonomy (NCBI): domain Eukaryota; kingdom Viridiplantae; phylum Streptophyta; class Magnoliopsida; order Poales; family Poaceae; genus Lolium; species Lolium rigidum. Next base: position 17,791,713 of record NC_061509.1, on the reverse strand, counting down.
CCCGTCGAGATGTATATACACATCAGATCTAAAAACATCACGGTGGTGTAGCACCGCGCCAGACCGTCTCCGAAAACTCGATCTTGTGTCTAACCTATAACTTGTGTCTAATCTATTTTCGCTAACCACAGTGCCTTTTATATGTTATATGCTATCTTTCTTTAAATTGCCTTTTATATGTTATTTTTTCTTACAGAAGATAATCTAGCCAAACGGAATCTGTAAGGAAGTAAAAGGTGCATTGTTTTTGTGATCAATATTAATCAATACAACACCTATTCATTGAATGTCATTTAGCTGGCGAATTGTTCATCCATCATTTAATATTATCCCGTTCACTAATATTATGAATTTGTTTGAGAACTGGCTAGCGGGGGTTGGAAAAAATGAAAAGTGCAAATCCAAGTTTGTGACTGTGCTTTACTTTGGGCCATGTGAAATATTAGAAATAATTATATCTTCAACATGTTTTATGTAGGTAGTTCCGTTGATTACACATTGGATCCGTTTGTGATCCTTCCTACGATCAACAAAGAAGCGCAAGGGTTTGGTTACTCGGTGCAACTGGCTAGAGAAGGTTTCACGGGATATATATAGCCAATGCAGTTGGCGTTTCGTTCTTAGTATAATATGTTAGTGTAGAGTCATTTCATGTTTTTTCTATTTTATATATGGTTGATTCATTTATCAATCCCCGTGTGATTCATGATGTAATCTATTGTCTTTTTTTCGCAAGCTGATGTAATCTATTATAAAACATGTTTTATAATAAGGTGATAAAGATCACATACATCGATCAATGCAGAGGCGCCTCCCTTTCAAAAAAAAAATGTTTGACTCGAACACTTAACTTACCGCGTAATTGCAATACAACTATAGCGCAACTCGTATGTACAGTATTAGAAATCATTGAGATCTCTTTCGTTTGTGTGTGCGGACCTCTCTGCTGTTGTAATCTTGGTGTGCTTTTGTCAACTTCAGTCGAGCTTAGTAGGTGCACCGTTGGCTGCAAGCGATACGTTGAAATGTTAACTTTGAGGGAGAGGACGTGTTTGCTTGGAAGAGAATCGAAGCTACTTCCGGTCTCGGTCATCATATATTCCAGAAGAAAAGGCTCGATCAAATGACGGCGTAAACACACGGTCTTTCCGTGCTCCTCTAGACCGTCTTAGAAAGAAGCAGCACACGTTGAGAACGAAGTTGAATTTGGCTCGTGTACGCCAACGGAAAGAACACGCCGGCACGCTTACACTTCTAGAAAAAGGGTAGGCGTGTATGTGAACCTAATCCATCGAAGCTTCTTCTCAACACAGTTGCAGAGATACGAAGTCTGGTAGCCGTGTCAGCTCCCTCTGAATTCCCCTCGTGCAACCTGAGAAAATCTCCTCAGACTCAACGCATTTGACCTTGAATGATCCATTCATGCATAGCTGTTTCCGATCAAGAAAGTTCAGATTTACTATATTTTAAAAATGTTGGTCCAACTTCATTTTTATTGCTGTGGGATTATTCATCTCTCGCATCTGTTCGACAACTTCCAAGTTGACCTAAAAGGCGGGGTGCTCACATTTGCACATAGCTGGGCGCGTTGAGATATTATCCGTGATCACTCCGGGCATAAAACCCGAATCCCGAATCCCGAACCCGAAATTCCCGATCCCGAACCCGTATATCCCGAACCCGAAAAACCCGAGCACCTATTCGGGAAGGTGTTTGCAATTCCCGAATTTATTTCAGGAATTTCGGGTTTGTAGTCCTAGCACCCGAATATCCCAAAAATCCCGAAAAGCCCATCAACATTTAAAATTTACGAAGCCCAAAAGCAAAGACGCAACCCAGCCCAAGTGGAGCGATCGATAACCTAGACTACCAGTACCACGACTCCACAGACACGAGCGCACGCACATGATGTGAGGATCTGCTCCAATTTTCCCCACGCTCGCATCTCCCTCGCTGGCCGCCGCCGCTCGCCATGGCCGCTCCCGCCGGCCGCCGCCGCTCGCCACGGCCGCTCCCGCCGGCCGCCGCCGCTCGCCACGGCCGCTCCCGCCGGCCACCGCAGCTCCCCACAACCGCTCCCGCTGGCCACCACCTCCTCGTCATCCTTGACGCTCGACGGGACACCTCTGCCTTCCATCCTCCTCGCCCCAAGACGGAAGCTACACCTTCAGCGTGTTGACTGAAAGACTGCTTCTGCAACACTGCTCAATTTTTTCAGTTTGTAATTTCGGGACATTCAGGAATTCCCGATCCCGAACCCGAATTATCGGGTACCCGAATTGTCGGGAACGAAATATTGTGAAGCAATTTCGGGTGTCATTTTTCAAAACCCGAAATATTTTTTTCCCGAATTTCCCGTCCCGAAATTTCGGGATTTCCCGAACGCCCAGAGTGAATCCGTGATCCACTGATCCACTTCAAACTACGACATCTGTGTGATGCGCACAGCAGCAAGTTTTCCCTCAGAAAGAAACCAAGGTTATTGAACCAGTAGGAGCCAAGAAGCACGTGAAGGTTGTTGGTGGAGGAATGTAGTGCGGCGCAACACCAGTGAAACCGGCGCCAACGTGGAACCTACACAACACAATCAAAGTACTTTGCCCCAACGTAACAGTGAGGTTGTCAATCTCACCGGCTTGCTGAAAACAAAGGATTAAGCGTATCGAGTGGAAGATGGTGGTTGTTTGCAAAGAACAGTAAAAACAGTAGAATGTATTCAGATGTAAAAGAATGGACCGGGGTCCACAGTTCACTAGTGGTGTCTCTCCAATAAGATAACTAACATGTTGGGTGAACAAATTACAGGCGAGCAATTGACAAATAGAGATTCAATACATATCAACGATGATTACTATGTGATTTAATCAGGGCATTACGACAAAGTACATAGACCGCTATCCAAGCATGCATCTATGCCTAAATAATCCACCTTCGAGGTTATCATCCGAACCCCTTCCAGTATTAAGTTGCGAACAACAGATAATTGCATTAAGTATGGTGCGTAATGTAATCAACACAAATATCCTTAGACAAAGCATCAATGTTTTATCCCTAGTACCAACAGCACATCCACAACCTTAGAACTTTCTGTCACTGTCCCAGATTTAATGGAGGCATGAACCCACTATCGAGCATAAATACTCCCTCTTGGAGTTACAAGTATCAACTTGGCCATAGCCTCTACTAGCAACGGAGAGCATGCAAGAACATAAACAACACATATATGATAGATTGATAATCAACTTAACATAGTATTCTCTATTCATCGGATCTCACCAAACACAACATGTAGCATTACAAATAGATGATCTTGATCATGTTAGGCAGCTCACAAGATCTATAACAATGAAAGCACAAGCGGAGAAGACAACCATCTAGCTACTCGCTATGGACCCATAGTCCAAGGATGAACTACTCACGCATCAATCCGGAGGCGGGCATGATGATGTAGAGCCCCTCCGGTGATGATTCCCCTCTCCGGCAGGGTGCCGGAGAGCGATCTCCCGAATCCCCCGAGATGGGATTGGCGGCGGCGGCCTCTCAGTAATGTTTTCCGTATCGTGGCTCTCGGTACAGGGGGTTTCGCGACGGAGGCTTTAAGTAGGCGGAAGGGTAGGTCAAAAGGCGTCACGAGGCGCCGACACCACAGGGCCGCGCGGCCCAGGCCCAGGCCGCGCCGCCCTAGCGTGTCGTCGCCTCGTGGCCCCACTTCGTTTCCTCTTCGGACTTCTGGAAGCTTCGTGCAAAAATAGGACCCTGGGCGTTGATTTCGTCTAATTTCGAGAATATTTCCTTACTAGGATTTCTGAAACCAAAAACAGCAGAAAACAGCAACTAGCACTTCGGCATCTTGTTAATAGGTTAGTGCCGGAAAATGTATAATAATCTTGTAAAGTATGTATAAAACATTCAAGTATTGTAATAAAAGTAGCATGGAACATAAGAAATTATAGATACGTTTGAGACGTATCAAGCATCCCCAAGCTTAGTTCCTACTCGTCCTCGAGTAGGTAAACGATAACACAAATAATTTCTGAAGTGACATGCTACCAACATAATCTTGATCAACATTAATGTAAAGCATATGAGATGAATGGAGTGATCTGAACAAAAAATTGCTAACAAAGATAATGACTAAACAAATAAATCATATAGCAGAACTTTTCATGAATAGTACTTTCAAACAAGTATCAACAAGACTTGCATAAGAGCTAACTCATAAGCAATAAATTCAAAGTAGAATGAATTGAAGCAACACAAAGGATGATTAAGTTTCAGCGAATGCTTTCAACTTGTAACATGTATATCTCATGGATATTTGTCAACATAGAGTAATATAACAGGTGCAATAAGTAAACATGTAAGAATCAATGCACACAGTTAACACAAGTGTTTGCTTCTAAGACAGAAAGAAGTGGGTAAATTGACTCAACAATAAAGTAAAAGAATGGCCCTTCGCGAGAGGAAGCATTGATTACTATTTTTGTGCTAGAGCTTTTGTTTTGAAAACATAGAAACAATTTTGTCAATGGTAGTAATAATTCATATGTGCTATGCATAATACTTCCTACAAGTTGCATGTCTCATGCATAGAGTACCAATAGTGCTCGCACCTTGTCCTACTATCTCGGAAACACGGATTCTCATCGCATAACATATGCTTCAACCAAGTGTCACAAAGGGGTACCTCTATGCCGCCTGTACAAGTGTCTAAGGAGAAAGCACGCATTGGATTTCTCGCTTTTGATTATTCTCAACTTAGACATCCATACCGGGACAACATAGACAACAGATAATGGACTCCTCTTTTTCATGCTTAAGCATTCAACAATAGTTAATATTCTCATAAGAGATTGAGGTTGTATGTCCAAACTGAAACTTCCACCATGATACATGGCTTTAGTTAGCGGCCCAATGTTCTTCTCTAACATATGCATACTCAAACCATTTGCTCGTGAAGTCCACTACTTCAGACAAGACGAACATGCATAGCATCTCACATGATATCCAACAAAGGTAAAGTTGATGGCGTCCCCAGAAAACATGGTTACCACTCAACAAGCAACTTATAAGAATTAAGACACATAACTACATATTCAGTACCACAATAGTTTTTAAGCTATTTGTCCCATGAGCTATATATTGTAAAGGTAGAGGAATGAAATTTAAAGGTAGCACTCAAGTAATTTACTTTGGAATGGCAGAAAAATACCACATAATAGGTAGATATGGTGAACACAAATGGCATGGTTTTTGGCTCAAGATGTTTGGATGCACGAGAAGTATTTCCTCTCAGTACAAGATTTGGGCTAGCAAGGTTGTTTGAAGCAAACACAAGTATGAACAGGTACAGCAAAACTCACACAAGAATATATTGCAAGCATTATAAGGCTCTACACTGTCTTCCTTGTTGTTCAAACACTTTACCCGAAAATATCTAGACTTAGAGAGATCAATCATGCAAACCAAATTAAACAAGCTCTACAGGTAGTTCTTCATTAATAGATTAAACTACATGATGGAAGAGCTTAAACATGATCTATGAGAGCTCAAACAATTGCCAAATTGCCAAACCATATGCAGCATTTTCCAATTCCAACCAAATAACAATTTAACGAAGCAATAAGCTTTCGCCATGAACATTAAAGCACAATTAAGAACACAAGTGTTCCATAAGAAAAAACGGAGCGTAATATCTCCAATATAAGAATGGCGAGATCCAACTTTATTCAAAACAAAACAAAAATAAAAGCAAACCGACGCTCCAAGTAAAGAACATAAGAATGTGACGGAATAAAAATATAGTTTCACTAGAAGTGACTCGATAATGTTGTCGATGAAGAAGGGGATGCCTTGGGCATCCCCAAGCTTAGATGCTTGAGTCTTCTTAAAATATGCAGGGATGAACCACCGGGGCATCCCCAAGCTTAGACCTTTCACTCTTCTTGATCATAGTATATCATCCTCTTCTCTTGACCCTTGAAAACTTCCTTCACACAAACTTCAAGCAAACTCATTAGAGGGTTAGTGCATAACCACAAATTCACATATTCAGAGGTGACAAAATCATTCTTAACACTTCTGGACATTGCACAAAGCTTCTGAAAGTTAATGGAACAAAGAAACTCATTCAACATAGCAAAAGCGGCAATGCGAAATAAAAGACAGAATCTGTCAAAACGAATCAGTCCGTAAAGATGCATCTGGACTGGGCACTTAACTTGATCAAATGGAAAAATTCAAAACTAATGAAAGTTGCGTACATATCTGAGGATCACGCTCGTAAATTTGCAGATTTTTTCGAATTTTTTACAGAGACTTGTGCCAGAATTCGTGACAGACAGCAATGCTGTTTCTGCGCAGCGATCCCAAATATAACATCAACTTTAACATAGAAACTTTACTTGGCACAAAAATATGATAAGGAGAGGTTGCTATAGTAGTAAACAAATTCCAAGACTCAAAAAAACAGTAAATAAAATAAACATGGGTTATCTTCCAAGAAGTGCTTTTTTTTAACGCCTTTCAGCTAGGCGCAGAAAGTGCAAATCAAGTATTTTCAAGAGACGAAGCATCAACATTATCTCCAGGGGTGTTGGAAGTTTCTTCCACAATGCATGTTATCTTATCTATGTAAGTTTCAGAGGCCCCCTTTTCATTACTCTTAGGCTTGCTATTCTCATCAAACAAATTTTCAGGAACAAGCCAATCATAATTCTTTTCTAGTGCCTCGAACATTCCTACAAGCTTGCAAGGTATTGATGTCTTAATCTCCCCTCCATCATTAACATTATTAGTATACTTAATTCTATCCATATCCATCTTTTTAAGGGTACTAGCAAAGTTGGTGTAAGAACCAAGCATTTTATATTTAGTAAAGACTTTTCTAGCCTCTCTTGCTACACCACCAAATTCTTTTAGAGGAGTTTCTAAGACAAAATCTTTCTTTTCTCCTTCCTCGTATCAGAGAGTGTAAGAAACATATGCTGAATTATAGGATTGAGATTAACAAATTTAATTTCCAACATGTGTACTAGAGAAGCAACAACAATTTCATAAGTAGGAGCAAGTTCTACCAAGTGTCTATCTTCAAAATCTTCAGCTATACTAACATGAGTGAAAAAATCTTCTATATTATCTCTTCCAATTATAGACCCTCGGCCTACCGGTATGTCTTTTAGAGCGTACTTAGGAGGAAACATGATGAAATAAACAAAAAGTAAACTAAACAAGTAAAGCAAAGACAACTAACTAAATTTTTTTGTGTTTTTGATATAGAGAACAAGACAGTAAATAAAGTAAAGCTAGCAACTAATATTTTTGTGTTTTGTTTAAGTGCAACAAACAAAGTAGTAAATAAAATAAAGCAAGACAAAAACAAAGTAAAGAGATTGGAAGTGGAGACTCCCCTTGCAGCGTGTGTTGATCTCCCCGGCAACGGCGCCAGAAAAATATGCTTGATGCGCGTAGATGTACACGTCCGTTGGGAACCCCAAGAGGAAGGTGTGATGCGCACAACAGCAAGTTTTCCCTCCGAAAGAAACCAAGATTATCGAACCAGTAGGAGCCAAGAAGCACGTGAAGGTTGTTGGTGGAGGAATGTAGTGCGGCACAACACCAGTGAAACCGGCGCCAACGTGGAACCTGCACAACACAATCAAAGTACTTTGCCCCAACGTAACAGTGAGGTTGTCAATCTCACCGGCTTGCTGAAAACAAAGGATTAAGCGTATCGAGTGGAAGATGGTGGTTGTTTGCAAAGAACAGTAAAAACGATAGAATGTATTCAGATGTAAAGAATGGACCGGGGTCCACAGTTCACTAGTGGTGTCTCTCCAATAAGATAACTAACATGCTGGGTGAACAAATTACAGGCGAGCAATTGACAAATAGAGATTCAATACATATCAACGATGATTACTATGTGATTTAATCAGGGCATTACGACAAAGTACATAGACCGCTATTCAGCATGCATCTATGCCTAAATAATCCACCTTCGAGGTTATCATCCGAACCCCTTCTAGTATTAAGTTGCGAACAACGAGATAATTGCATTAAGTATGGTGCGTAATGTAATCAACACAAATATCCTTAGACAAAGCATCAATGTTTTATCCCTAGTAGCAACAGCACATCCACAACCTTAGAACTTTCTGTCACTGTCCCAGATTTAATGGAGGCATGAACCCACTATCGAGCATAAATACTCCATCTTGGAGTTACAAGTATCAACTTGGCCAGAGCCTCTACTAGCAACGAAGAGCATGCAAGAACATAAACAACACATATATGATAGATTGATAATCAACTTAACATAGTATTCTCTATTCATCGGATCTCACCAAACACAACATGTAGCATTACAAATAGATGATCTTGATCATGTTAGGCAGCTCACAAGATCTATAACAACGAAAGCACAAGCGGAGAAGACAACCATCTAGCTACTGCTATGGACCCATAGTCCAAGGATGAACTACTCAAGCATCAATCCGGAGGCGGGCATGATGATGTAGAGTCCCTCCGGTGATGATTCTCCTCTCCGGCAGGGTGCCGGAGGCGATCTCCTGAATCTCCCGAGATGGGATTGGCGGCGGCGGCCTCTCAGTAATGTTTTCTGTATCGTGGCTCTCGGTACAGGGGGTTTCGCGATGGAGGCTTTAAGTAGGCGGAAGGGTAGGTCAAAGGGCGTCACGAGGCGCCGACACCACAGGGCCGCGCGGCCCAGGCCCAGGCCGCGCCGCCCTAGCGTGTCGTCGCCTCGTGGCCCCACTTCGTTTCCTCTTCGGACTTCTGGAAGCTTCGTGCAAAAATAGGACCCTGGGCGTTGATTTCGTCCAATTCCGAGAATATTTCCTTACTAGGATTTCTGAAACCAAAAACAGCAGAAAATAGCAACTGGCACTTCGGCATCTTGTTAATAGGTTAGTGCCGGAAAATGTATAATAATGCTGTAAATATGTATAAAACATTCAAGTATTGTAATAAAAGTAGCATGGAACATAAGAAATTATAGATACGTTTGAGACGTATCAGGCTGCCAAGGCCGCCTTGGCCGACGCTGCGTCGTCTGAGAAGACGCAGGCGTCGATCACGAAATGCCTCGCCGACGTCTCCTCGACCTTTATGTCCCGCGACAAGAAGGCCGACCAAAGGTGGGCCGAGCTGCTCAAGAGGCAAGAGGAGAAGCTGGAGCTCAATAAATGCAGGGACGACAAGTCCCTGCTGAGAACATCGACAGAGGGAATGTCTCCCCGGACGCGAGCGGCGCACAACTTCTTCAAAGGCCAGATTCTCGACGACATCGAAGACAAAATGGCGGCGGCGGACGCGGCGGCCCTAGCGGCGGCATCGGCGGCGGCGGCGGCGCGGCAAGAGCGAGGCCGACGCGTCTTCTCTTGCTACACCTGCGTCGGCCTCTGCGTCGGCGACGGAGCAGACGCACCATGCACAGCAACAGGCAGATCGCGACGAGGTCATCGTGCTCGACGGGCCTGCGTCGACTCTGGATACGACGTCGTCGCCCAACCCTTCTTCTAATTTGCATGCACCACCGGTCTGTAATATGATCGCGCACCCAGTACTTTGATCGCCGCTACTCTGATTGCGACGAATCGGCGGGAACGATCTCTTTTGAATGCATCTATTTGAATTTCTGATTGGGGGCAGCGTTTGGGGGACGCGGCTGGGGAGCGACGTCCCCCAAACGCGGCACGAACAAAACACGTCCCCCAAACGCTCGATCCGGCGCGGTTTGGGGGACGGTTTGGGAAACGCGACTGGAGATGCTCTTAGTGACGTGATTGCGTATATATGTGTACACATCTGCGTCTTCTTTGCAACTGCAAGGGAAACAAAATACAAGTCTACAACCTTCGACTCAAACGGTCAAATCAATAACTTTGAACCGGAGCATAAATTATGAAAACTTCAACAGAAGACACAATTTTCCTTAGTCAGACATAAATTATGCACGGATAACGTGTAATGATGTTCGAATGATAAAGGAGTGAGCATGCCATGACAAGGATACACGGTAGTACACAATATGGGCTTTGACATTGAAAATATAGTATCTTTTACACATGACGGTGAACTAGTATAAGGTGGAATTAGACATTGAGGTGAATTTTAAAAGTTTGCTTGCCTAACTGATTTTTCCTCCTATTTTAGAGTTGGGTTGGTTCATGCTAGGTTTTTTGTTTTTTTTTTTGAGGAAAATGTAGTCGACCAGCCATTCGAATAGATAGAAAAGAAACAGGTTTATTTACAAGACGTCGCCTCAGTGGTTACCCATGACAGGCCCGGTTGACAAGAACACCGAAAAACAAAAAGAGAAAAAGACTAGTTGTCTCCTAGGTCATGTGTGTGGGCATAGGCCCGCTGCATGATCTCCTCCCGCACCAGCGGCAACAACTTGCTTCCCTTCTTTTCTCCTTTGGGATTTTGGATATGGTGTCATCCCACCAAACATTATTTATGGGTATTGAAAAATACTGAAAATATCACATAAATTACGCGCGGATTATCCTCGCTGTCCCCTGGCAGGATCGGTGCTCCACGAACCGAAGCAAGATGGCAGGTGGTTCTCTCGGTGACGACTTGGTAGGTGCGGTGCGACGATGTCCAGTGGTTTTATAAGGAAGCTTAGTGTCACCTCTAATAGTATCCATGGTGCTTCTTGTAGGGTGTAGCTACTCCCTTTTTTATCTTCGCTTTTTTTAAGAGGGTTCTGTCATCACTTCGTATCGGTTTAGCCATGTGACTTTATTTATAAAACGAGACGAAAATCTATTTCAAGGAACGAAAAGAACAAACCGATATGCATGCACTTCTAGAAAAAAAAAAAGCAAGCGTACGTAGAGAGTGAAACCTAATCCATCGAATCTTCTTCTCAACAGAGCTACAGAGATACGAAGCCTGGTGGCCGTGTCCAACTCCCTCTGAATTCCCCTCGTGCAACTTGGCAAAGTTTCCTCTGCTTCACGCCTTCACCCCTTGACCTACCGAATCTCCTCAAACTCAAAGCCTTTGTTTGACCTGGAATGGTCCATTCATGGCTGTTTCCGGCCAAGAAAGTTCAGATTTATGTTACTCACCAACTTTTATTGGTGTGGGATTAATTAAATTAATCAACACTAGCAGCTGTTCGACAACTTCCATGTCGAGCTCAAAACAGGCGGGGTGCTCACATTTGCACATAGCTGGGTGCGTTGAGATTCACTGATCCACTTCAACTACGACATCTGACTTATAGACGTGATTTCGTATATATTGTGCGTACATCTGCGTCTTCTTTGCAATTGCAAGGGCAAAAAGTACAAGCCTGCAACCTTTGACTCAAACGGTCAAACCAAAATCTTTGAACCGGGAAATAAATAAATTATGAAAACTTCCACAAAAGAGTAAAGACACACTTAACATGTAATGTTGTTGGAATGATAAAGGAGTGAGCTCGTCATGACTCATGAGAAGGAGACACGGTACACGATATGGGCTTTGACATCGATCGAAATTACATTTTTTACATTTGTTTTTTGAAATGGAGAAGTTCTACCCTATGCAGTCAATGCATATGGTTTGTATTTAGATTTTATTCAACAAAGATCTAGCAAAATCATGCTTCACACAATCTGAAGCCACCACTTGACATCTACAAACCCAGCAATAGGTGAAGAAACATAATCAGGACCTTATGCCTTAAAAACACGAACAACGCCTCATCAGCTAATTACCGAGAGCATTATTGAGTTACCCTACGGAGAAACAAGAGCACGCGTCCGGACTAGCAGACCCTCGACAAACGTCTTATGCTCGTCACTGCCAGGGGCGGAGCCAATAGGGTGGAAGGGTGGGGCGGGCCCCACCCTAAGATTTGGCCCAGCCCATATGTTTTATATGGAAAATAAGACCCCACCCTAAGATTCTACCCCACCCTAGCAAAATGGGCTGATTTCGCCATTGGTCACTGCCATCTACCGATGGTGCATCTTCATGGCAAAGATATATATACATAGCCCTTGCCATACCTGTCATCGACGCCACCATGTGGCGCCACAACACCCGCACCTTGCACAGGTCCATCACACCGCGTCTGTCACCGACGCCCCGCTGTACCACGCCTCCAAGACTCGTTATCGTCGATGTTGTAGATGCACACCACACCACCACTTGATGCTCCCAAATGGTAGTCTGAAGCCGAAAGCGCCGCATCGTCCGATCCGGGTTAAATTAAAGCTCCGACATTTATTATGGATAGGAGGGGAGTAGCTCAGAAATACAAAGTATTTGTATTTGATATATCCAGGTTTTTAAACACACGGTCAGCTCAGAAAAGTATGAGCATGTATTCTAGAAGAAGGCCGATGAGATGACGGCTTAAACACACGGTCTTCCCGTGCTGCTGTAGACCGAAATAAACAACACACGTTCACAACAACCTTGGGTTCCGCTCGTGCACACAAACGGAAAGAAACGAGCACGCGTATGCATGAACTTCCAGAAAAGGAGCACGCGTATACACAATGTGAAACCTACTCCGCCGAATCATCTTCATGAGCGAGCGGACCAGAGATGGTAGGATGGCTGGTGGTGTCCAGCAAGCTTCGTGAATTCCCCTCGTGCAAGTGCAACCCGAGAGAGTTTCCTGTGCTCCCACCACCAACCTCCTACCGAATGTCCTGAAATCTCAAATGCTTTGACCAGGAATGATCAACTCGTGGCCTTTTCCGATCACGTCAGATTATCCAAAGTCGCCAACACTTGTATTGGCGTGGGATCAACAAATTGACTAGTAATTTACAACAACAGCAACAAGTCGGAGGAATTAGTTTTTTGACGAGTATACTATTTTACAAGCTCCCCAGATGTAGTCTGAAACTGCGGCATCTTATCGTTGGACATTGACAGTTTCAAGTCAAACCAATCGCGCGATTTTATATTTACACGGGGACGGAGGATGAAGAACCGGTAGCTTGACCGGAGCCGGCCGTAAAAATGGAACGAATTAACTAACGAACGAACTGGGAATCTCGCTAGCTAGTACGGGTGGTGCTTTGGGCGGAGGCCGTGCGCGGCGGCGAAGAAGCCGACGATGGCCGGCCGGTATGGCAGGTAGGACTTCTTGGTGGTGGTGGACGGCCTCTCGGTGCCGGTGGCGGCGGGCTTGCTGTAGAAGAGCCTGTGCGCGGTGGCCATGTCCATCTCCGTCACGGGGGCGGCGCCCTTCTTCTTGCTCTGCTTTGTCTTTGGCTGCGAGGAGGAAGAAGAAGGTTTCTTGGCCGCGGGCGCCGCGGAGGCGGGTGGCGTGGTTGTTGTTGTTGTCTTGGGCGTGGAGGGCTGGATGAAGAGGAACTTCTCCTTGCCGTCGCTGTTTGACCTGCGCCCGGCGCCGGAGCCGATGAGGTCGCGGATGCGGAAGCGGGGCACGGACTGGCCAGTGGAGGCGCTCTTGGGGAAGGTGGCAGGCTCGCGGGCCGGCGACCCCGGCGCGGACCGCGGCGTCCAGGCGCAGTAGGTGTCCGGCGAGGGCGGCGCCGTGGCGGAGGAGGCCGAGGCGGAGGCGGAGGCGCCGTCGTGGTGGCGGTGGAAGACGGGGTAGGCCGGGATGATGCGGCCGTGCGCGAAGAGGTCGTCGGCGAGGGCGTCCGCGTGTGGCGCCGTGACGAGCGGGCGCGCGAAGGCGAACTCGAAGCTGTCGTCGCTGGCTACTGACGTGGCGTCGTCATCTTCGTCGTGGTGTTGCTCCTCCCTGTATTCCTCGTGCTGCTCTGTCTCCGGGACGTCGGCGTCGTCGTCGGCGTGGTCGCCGAAGCTGAGGATGGTGGCGAGGCGCGCCATTGGTGTGGCTAGCTAGCTTACTGGTGGTGGCGGGGAACGGGAGGCGGAGGAGAGGCGAGACGGACAGATGTGGTGAGGAAACCGTGTGTGTGAGTGTGACTGTGCACGGCGCGCGCGTTTATAAAGGGAAGGGTGAGGCGATGACGCGTGACGCGTTGAGGTTGTGGGCGTGAGGAGCAAGGGAAAGCGAAAGGGATTTGGGATTTGTGGGCGCAAGCTATGGCCGTGCGTGCATTTGAGGTTGCTTGGAAGCGAAGCCGCACGGACGCGGCACGAGGGAGGGAGGCTGGCCCAGACAGACAGCGACGCGGTCTCCGTTTTGTTTCATCTTCTAGGCGCTCCATGGTCCTTGTTCTTCTTGGCCTGCTGCTTCCTTGCCCAGTCCGGTACCGATGGCTGGGGACTCTGCTACGTGGTTCACCATCGACGGTTTTCACTACGATTGTTCTTCCCTTTGTTGTTCCCTCTCGCGGTCTCGCCTCGTTTATTAGACAGAAAACATTTCCCCGTATCGAGCATCTAGAAGTAGGGGGCCGCAAGCGACTGATGTTGGAGCGAGGGCCATGTGGGGTCCGTGAAAAAAAAAACTTACACTACATAATAACAAGAATCAAAAAAATATGACATTGACAAGTGCACATACTATCTCATTTTGAGCTGTATTCAACAAAATCGGACAAACTAATTCCCTCGCGTGACGCGTCCTCGTGTTATGCTATCTATTATTTCATCTAGGCATGCAAGACATTATACCCTATATAAAGTTCAAACACTTTTGCACACTTCAGATTCATTTGGACACTGTTCATGTGCTATTTATCCTTTCCTTCATCTAATGATGGTGTGACACGTAGTTTCTTTTCTGATCGGTACATTGATTCACCGCATAGGTTGTTTTCAGTTTGCATTTTTGTTCACCGGAGAGTTACCGGTAACCGGTTCCCGGTTTCTTAGGCCTGCCTTCCTTACGTGCTCTTTTTTATTTGTTCCATTGGCTAAAGTGTCAAAGCGGCAGTCAAAGGTGGCAGGTAAAGCGGATCCTCCCTCGAACAATCTAGAGTGAACAATTTGTGTACGTCGCCATACCCACTCCGCCACCTCCACCGGATATTCCTTCCTGCCTCCTGGTCAATCTCTGGCCAAGATTCCACACGAGCAATCCGAGGACGAAGCAGCCGCCAGGCGGAGGAGCCTCGGGGGCGCCCAGCGACCGAGAGAATTAGGGTTGCCATGGCAGCTGTCCAGCAGAGCAGCGTTGAGGGCTCGCGGCGGTGGGGAATTGCTGGAGGAGACCGACTCGGTGCCGTGTCAACAAGCAGCAGCCCAAGGCGAGTCCAGGGCTGGCCGGGATGGTGGCTATTCGTTGGAGGAGGACGCTGTGTTGGCATGTGGGCGAACAGAAGGATAGTTCGCGTCCTAGCCCAAGTTTTCCCAATCCCCGACCTCTCCTAGCTGAACACGGAGATCTCAAATAGCAGTGATCGGAGCAGCACGGGGAGAGGAGCGGCATCGCACCGAGTTTCCGAAGCTGGCCAAGGCATGGCGGCGGCGCGAGCCGATCTGGCCCCCGCGCGACCTCGGGAGGAAGTTGGAGTGGCGGCGGTGCCGTCGGCATTGAGACCGGACGGCGAGTAGGGAGCAGCCAGGGAGGTTCTTCTCTTTCCCTTCCACTGTCGCGGACTCTACTACGCTACGTCGAGGCTCCAGCGTCTCTTCCTGCTCGCCTGGTCTTCCTAGGCTGCATCGACGCGATTCTCGCCGAGGCGCAGTGGTCGCCGTCGCTTCAGGGCATATGGGTTACCTCCACTGCAGCGGTCTCTATCTCAGGTACATGTCGCCTCTCCCTTCCTCCACTATCCGCCTCTCCTTTCTATGCTTTTCCCCTTCTTACATTCATCCATCAGGTTGCAGACGAGCAAGGAACCCCAAAATCTTCCTCGCCGGATCTCTTCCCTGCCTTGAGCGCCCCATGGCCGGCGGCGGTGGCGTCGGTCGGGTCCTCCTCTGTCTCCGAGGCTCTCCTGCCGTCACGTGCTCTGGCTTCTCCCATACATCTCCTCACCTGGACGGCGGTCCGCGAGCTGCTGGTTGGTTTGCTGTGTGGGCGCAGGATGACCAGCAGCGCCACCACCTGCTCTGAGGCTGGGGGCGCGGCGTTGTGTGGACGCAGCCTGCACCACCCGGACGACGACCCGGAGTCCAGGATGCGCACAAGGCTGTCGGCGAGGTGGTGTGCGAAAGACAATGGCTGAACCGGTGTACTGGTACGTGTATCACTGCTAGGACAATTCAGATAATTCGCGTAGCTAATACTTACTGGGATAAAGATGGTCAAAGCATTGAGGCCCAGTGAGTTGCAGAGCTCCTCATGTGCTATTTTCCTTTACAATGTTTTACTATAGATATGTGGAGAATAATGATTTATATGATATTAATTATTGATCCAAAACATATCTGATTTTGTAGATTCCATTATTTAAGTTGGATATGGTTCAAAAAATCTATGTCTATCCCATACTTGGCTGTTGTAAATTTGATTATGTTCTCTTTGCATGTTGTGGTGTCGTATTTTAGACGACACCGAATATTTAATTTCCATCGTTTAAACGTGTTAACAATATATTGTATGCAGTTCTGTGCTAGGAAAAAAATTAAGTACATGTGAATATATTTTCTGTTAAACCCGCTGAGCATTATTGTATATGTATCACTATTTCTGTATGCAAGTTCTATGCTAGGAAAAAAAGGTTTCATTACAGGTGGGCATACTTGCTCTACTTCAAGATAGCTTTCCATTTCTCATCCAAGTTACTTTGTTAACTCATCTGTAGCTGAACTGTTTGGAAAAGCAAAAGAGTGTAGTCCTTGGAATTTTGATTGTCGGATTACTCAAAGGACTTAATTCCTAACTGTTTTCATGCCTTAGAACACTAAATGCAACATGTTCTCACACATGAGTTATTTGTTCAAACCAAGTTAGTTGTAGCAAATTAGTGGAAAGGGATACATTTACCAGTTGATCAGATAAGTTTTCTTCAGAGTTCATTGCTATTCTTGCTATCCGGAGTAGCAACATGTTATCAAAATAATTTTTCCGGTCGAAGCTCTAGCTTTGTGACCTCAGGAACAACATAATACTTACAAAAATTAGGCAAAAACACCTCAGTACTGGTAGGTACAAACTAATATGTCAGCTCCCCCTGTACGCCTCTTTTCGTGGATCAAAAGGAAGTTGTAAATTTCCCGGTTTCATTAGCTAGATAAAAGAATATTGGTTCTAAAAAGTCTCTTTTTTTTGGTCAAATAAATTTCTAAGTTCACCGAGTTATTGTTTCTTTGGTTGCATTCAAAACCTGAAGTTCTATGGTTTGACCTGCCTTTGGATATGCAAACAGCCTTCCTCAGAGTTATGTCAGAGCATCTGAAAAGAAAGATCAAAAGACTGGACAGCTTACATAAGAATTAAGTTTGGTCATACAGGCCGCCAGGTATATATTATACAGAACATCTTTACTCTAATTCCCCTTTTTCAAAAATAACCGTTGTTGGATCAACTCACTACCCCACCTTTATGTCCGCATGGTCCAGTCTTAGGTGCTGCAACTGAGTGTTGCTGCCAAATCTTGTGTTGGCCATCTACCTGCTCTGTCCTGGTTAGACCAACCGGGATATATATAAATTATACAGCGAGGGACATGTCCTGCACTGTGCTATTTGTCACAAGTGATGCTATTGGGTAATATCTATCCCGGTTATAACTCCAGATATGCTTAGACAATTGCCTATAACTTAGAGATTCAGTTAACTTGCAATTGCCTATATATATACACACGTTTTTATGTTCAGTTACTTTAACTACTCTGTACAAAAATGTGACACTTTAGTCCTGTCCTTTTATAGCTCTTACTTTGCATGGAACTTTGTAGTTATCCTCGCTGTCTCTTCCATCACGTGTTATAGTTTGAATCAACGGTGCCATATCATCTATTTGGCTTACTGAGCTATACAATCTTTGTTCATATAATTAAAATGGAGGGTTGTGTGCCAAGAAACCATAATCGACCTGTCCAGTCAATATATTCATCCCTGAAGCATGAAGAAAGACCCAATAATTTATTCTGCATCCTGCCAATTTTTTAGTGTTACTACAATACATAACCGTTTGTACCTCTGGCAGCACACATTGGAGATAGTACTCTTCTTTCAGGGTACTTATCTAACATGGCATACGATTTATTATCTATTTCATTTGCATTGTTTGGTTATTGCATACTGTATTTCATTGCCATTTTTGATAATTTCTCTAGACTATAGAAATAACCATACTTGCAAAGTTGTACTACCAGCTAAATGTATACTCATTGTCCACAGTGCAAGAAATGAGAAGAAAACTTAACTGAACTATTCCCAACTAAATAGATCACTGCATCTGGCCACGTAAATTTGTTGGGACAGATTTGTTGGGACATATTTCAACTGAACGGTATAGGCTGCAGTAGATCAAATAAAATTAATTCCATCATTTTTCCCTTGCAGCAAATATAATTAATCTAGATCAACTGAACTCCAGCTAAGCAAGAGCCCAAATTGATGAACCAAGTAGGTTATGTGAAAAAAAATATTTTGTCTCAAGGCGTGCCCACAAATTGTGCTGTAAAATATTAGCCACCTATCTGCCGCTTTAGCTGGGTATGAATAGCACACAACTAATGTATTTGTTCATGCCCTAGCAGAGCCAAAGATGGAAAAAATCATCATCTTCTTTTCTGACGAGGACAGTGACACAAGGCACAGACAGGTAGCAGAGTTGGAGAATAGCTAGATCACCTTCCTTATGTTATCGTAGTGTAGGTCAGAAATATTAGATAATCTCTCCCCTTCCAATATAAATCCATCTACTATATAATCCAGTAAACAAGCTGATGGGGTTCGTAGCATAGAAAACAAAAAAATTTCCTACCGCAAGACGACTAAATCCAAGATCTAATCTATGGAACACCCAAGATCTAATCTACAAGATCGAAGCAACGAGATTGATAAGATACTAACCCTTGAAGATTTCCAAAGCCTACGAGATCAGATCTCGTTGTTGGTGTAGACGATCATCCCCAGTGCTGCAATCCGGCAGCACTTCCGTACTCGGTCGCGCGTACGGTGTCGATGAAGCCCGTCCTCTCCCCGTTCCAGCGGGCAGCGGAGGTGTGGTAGATCCCCTCGGAATCCCAGCAGCACGACGGCGTGGTGGTGGTGGTGGAGGAGAAAAGCTGCGAGGGCTTCGCCAAGCCGGAACGAGCTGTATGGAAGAGAGAGGGGCGGCCGGAACTTGGCTGTGGAAGGGGTGAACGCTCCCTGCCCCCTCCCTCTTTATATAGGGGGAGGTCGATTTGGGTGGCCCCCAATGCCCCAAACCCATCTAGGGCCGGCGGCCAAGGGGGGAGGGGAATTCTTCCCCCCAAGTTGATCCCCCTAGGGTTTTGGGGAAAACCCTAGGGTTGGTCGGCTCGGGCCTTGAGGGGCATGTGCCCCTGGCCCATTAGGCTAGGGTGCACCCCCTCGGCCCATGCTAGGCCTCCTAGGGTCGTGGGCCCACTGGTGGGACCCCCGGAACCTTCTAGAACCTTCCCGGTCTTTCACCGGAAAAATCCCGAACTTTTCCGAAACTTAGAAATCAACTTTCCTTATATGAATCTTATTCTCCGGACCATTCCGGACCTCCTCAGTGATGTCCTGGATCCCATCCGAGACTCCGAACAAACTTCGTCTCCATACCATATTCCAAATCTACTTATGCGACATCGAACCTTAAGCGCGTCACCCTACGGTTCGCGAACTATGCAGACATGGTCGAGACTCCTCTCCGAGCAATAACCAATAGCGGGATCTGGAGATCCATAATGGCTCCCACATATTCAACGATGACTTAGTGATCGATTGAACCATTTACATACGATGCCAATTCCCTTTGTCTCGCGATATTTTACTTGTCCGAGGTTCGATCATCGGTATCTCCATACCTTGTTCAACCTCGTTACCGACAAGTACTCTTTACTCGTACCGTGGTATGTGATCTCTTATGAACCATTCATATGCTTGCAAGCTAATCAGATGACATTCCACCGAGAGGGCCCAGAGTATATCTATCCGTCATCAGGATGGACAAATCCCACTATTGATCCATATGCCTCAACTCATACTTTCCAAATACTTAATCCCACCTTTATTGCCACCCATTTACGCAATGGCGTTTGATGTAATCAAAGTACCCTTCCGGTGTAAGTGATTTACATGATCTCATGGTCGAAGGACTAAGGCAACTATGTATCGAAAGCTTATAGCAAATTGAACTTAATGACTTGATCTTATGCTACGCTCATTTGGGTGTATGTCCATTATATCATTCACCTAATGACATAACCTTGTTATTAATAACATCCAATGTTCATGATCACGAAACCATGATCATCCATTAATCAACAAGCTAGTTATACAAGAGGCTTACTAGGGACTCCTTGTTGTTTACATAACACACATGTATCAATGTTTCGGTTTAATACAATTATAGCATGGTATGCAAACATTATCATAAACACAAATATATATTATAATAACTATTTTATTATTGCCTCTTGGGCATATCTCCAATGAGTCTCCCACTTGCACTAGAGTCAATAATCTAGTTTACATATGTAAAGATATAACACCTTGGCCTTCTGGTGCTTATCATGTTTTGCTCACGGGAGAGGTTTTAGTCAACGGATCTGACATGCTCAGAAACGTATGTATTTTGCAATTTATTTGCGTCTCAACACGCATCACTCATTTTCCAAATGAGTCGGCATTAATTGTATATGCTTAGTCCTCTGGTGGAACCTTAATTCCGCGGTCTGAAATAAGTCACTAATATTGTCACACACAATATAGCTTCAAAGTTCTGACACTGTCGGAACTACACCAAGTTCTCAAAGAACTCCTCGACTTAACATCATCAGTCATTGTCAAAACAATGAAATACTCTGCCTTCATTTGTAGAATCCGTCACAATATTTAGAACTCTTCTAAATCTAGCATAGACATATTCTAGCTCATTGTGCTACCTTTTAAATAACACTTAGCCTAATTGAGATTGAAATTTTATTCTTATATGTGATCAAAACAATATCGGTGCAACACCTTACAGCGATTTGTTTGTCATTACCCCATACAAAAACTGTTATAAATCGAGATGCACAATAAACGAAGAACGAAAAAGAAAACACTGCAGGGGACACGAGATTTTAACGTGGAAAACCCTTGCAACACACAAGGGAAAAACCACGGGCGCCAGCCAGCAAAACTTCACTATTTCGGTGGTGTTTACAAACGCCGTGGGTGTACAATGATGCGATAAAACCCTAGCGGCGGCTTACATGGAAACATATATAGACGGTGGCAACGATCCGTACCACAACGACCGGCCCAAGCCTACCGGCGACGGGCCTCGCTCCGCTCGTCAGAAGTTAGCCTCTTCTTGGAATTTGGATCACAATATAACAAACTCCACCTTGAGACAAATTCCTTGTAGCATGAACTTCAACAATCACTCGAATCATCAAAGAAAACACTTGCAGGCGCCAATAGCCACTTGGGCTAGACAGGTTATACCAACCAAGCTTGAACAAAATTCAAACTTGGACACGAGGGACAGAGCTTAGTCATCATATCAGCAGGATTATCATGAGTACTAATCTTGCATACCTTCACTTTACCTTTTGCAACCACATCTCCGATTGCGTGGTACTTAATATCAATGTGCTTTGTCCTCTCATGGAACATCTGATCTTTAGTAAGATAAATAGCACTTTGACTGTCATCCGAACAACTTAATGCAAGAATTATCTCCACAAAGCTCGAGCATATAAACCTTTCGACTCAAACAGCCTCTTTACCCGCCTCAGCAATAGCCATGTACTCAGCCTCGGTAGTAGATTGTGCAACAACATCCTGCAAAGTAGCCTTCCGCCTAACGACACATCCACCAACGAGTAAACACATAACCTCGTGAGGGACCTTCTCTTATCCAAATCGCCGACATAATCTGAATCCACATATCCGGCGAGCCCCTCACCAATCTCGCCAAACCTCAAGCAAGCTTTTGATGTGCCGCGAAGGTACCTGAAAATCCACCGAACAGACTTTCCAATGTTCTTTACCGGGATTAGCCATGTATCGACTGACCAAACTCATAGCATATGACGGATCGGGACGTGAACAAACCATGGCATACATCAAGGAACCAACAAGCACTAGAATAGGGAACTCGAGACATGTACTCAATATCATCTTCAGAGCTAGGACATTGCAAAGCTGACAACTTGAAATGAGAAGCAATAGGAGTAATAGCTGACTTTGCATCATGCATATTAAAACGATGAAGAACTTTCTCAATGTACTTTTCCCGACTAAGAAACAACAAACTAGACTTTCTGTCCCTTTTAATTTCCATGCCTAGTATTTTCTTAGCGAGGCCAAGATCCTTCATCTCAAACTCACTACTTAATTGATTCTTTAAAATAGTGATATCTTTCATGCTCTTGGCAGCAATCAACATATCATCAACATATAGCAGCAAATAAATAGGTGATCCATTAACAAACTTGATATACACACAACTATCATACTGAGATCTCTCAAAACCATGTGTAAGCATAAATGAATCAAACCTTTTATACCACTCGTCGTGGTGACTGTTTCAGACCATAAAGGGACCTCTTTAATTTGCAAACAAGATCCTCCTTACCGGGCACAACATAACCTTCAGAGTTGGTCCATATATATCTCCTCCTCCAACTCACCATGCGAAAGCAGTCTTTACATCTAACTCGCTCAAGCTCAAGATCATGCATAGCAACAATACCAAAGAAAACACGAATGGAACTATGCTTCACAACCGGGAGAAAACATCATTATAATCAACACCGGAATCGACTGAAACCTTTTGCTACTAACCTTGCCTTAAACCGTGGAGGCTCATTAGGAGACAAACCTTCCTTTCTTTTAAATATCCACTTGCAGTGGACAGCCTTCTTTTGTTTAGGCAAGTGCACAACATCCCATGTGCCATTCTTCTCAAGCGATTGCATCTCTTCTTGCATCGCACCTACCCACTTCTCTTTATCAACCGAAGCAATGGCTTCGGTATATGTAGCTGGTTCAATATCATGCTCCACCTGTTCGACACAACTCAAAGCATAATCAACAATATCACATTCTTGAATTAATCGGGTAGGAGTTGCAATATTTCTCCTAGGGCGGTCGGCGGCAATAGACCGTCCTTGTCGCTGAACAAAAGGTGGTGAAGGTGGAACATCATTATTATCATTGTTGGTTTCGGGAACCACATTTTCATTCTCCTTTGCGTGCTCTACTCGCACGCCTGATTCCATGCTTGCTCATCATCGAAACATCGGGAGAATCAATAGCATCGAAATATCGGTAGACGGACTATCATTAAACATAACCGCCTCATTAAAAACGACATTCCTGCTCAACACAATTTTCTTTGTTTCAGGATTCCATAATCTATATGCCTTAACTCCTGAACCATAACCAAGGAAGATGCACTTAACGAGCCCTTGGCTCCAACTTTCCATTATCAACATGAGCGTAAGCGATGCAACCAAAAACTCTCAAATCTGAATAATCGGCGAGCGAATCGGACCATACCTCAATTGGAGTTTTCTTATCAAGTGGAACAGAAGGTGACTCGTTGATGAGATAACATGCGGTGGAGGCTGCTTCAGCCCAAAAACCTCTATGCATCTTTGCATTAGACAACATGCGAGCGAGCCCTCGAAATAATGGTCCTATTCATGCGTTCAGCCACGCCATTCTGTTGAGGGGTGTACGGAATGGTATGATGTCTTACCATCCCATCATTGTCTGCAAAACTCATCAAATTCATTTGAACAAAATTCCATACCATTGTCGATACGGAGTATCTTAACCTTCTTTTCGGTTTGGGTTTCTACCATAACTTTCCACTTCTTAAAAGCATTAAAAACATCGGATTTATGTTTCGGGAAATATGGCCACACTTTCCTTGAGTAATCATCAATAATAGTAAGCATGTAATTAGCACCACCATTAGAAGTTCTACGGGACGGACCCCAAACATCAGCGTGAACATAATCTAAAATGCCTTTGGTGGTATGAACGGAAGCATTAAATTTTACTCTTTTATGCTTACCAAAGATGCGAGTGCTCACTGAGAACTCAAGCTTACCAAAATCGCAGCCATCAATTAGCTCTCTCTTTGTCAATTCTGCCATGCCAAGCTCACTCATATGTCCAAGACGCTTATGCCAAAGGTTAGTCTTACTAGATCCATCAGAACTAACAGCAGCAGCAATACCGAGGCAAAGTGCTACCTCTAAGGACATATAATTTCGCGGAATTCATATCACCAATCATAATAATGAGAGAACCTGATGATACCTTCAAAAGTTTGTTCCCACCTTTGTACTTGTACCCGTCACAATCAAGGGTACTCAAAGAGATCAAATTCCTCGCCATGGAGGGTATGTGTTTCACTCCTGTCAATGTGCGTGTCATCCCATCATGGGTCTTGATCCGAACGGAACCAATGCCAACAATGCCGCACTGGTTGTCGTTCCCCACACGCACAAAATCTCCACTCTGCACGTGACTCATAAGAACTGAACCAATCTTTGTTACGGCAAATATGAAACGAACATGCGGTATCAAGAATCCATTCATCATCACGTGAAACACATGCGGCCAAGACAGCTAAGCAATCTCCATCGAACTATCACTACCATCATTACCGAGCAACAACAGCAGCCTCACCCTTACCGGTGACAACGGCAGACCTTACCATTACCATCATTATTTTTCGGTTGGTAAGTTCCGTTCCTTTTCTCCTTGTTCTGCAGCTTCCAACAATCATCAATATTGTGGCTAGATTTCTTACAATACCTGCAGAACTTGTCACGTCCTTTGGACTTTGAGCGACCTCCGTCGCCCTTGCTCTTATCTCTGTTGTTGTGGTAGTAGTTATCTCGCTGCTCGGGCCCGCCACGGACCTCTAATGCCTCCGCCTTGGAGGACGAACTTTCAGCTCTGCACCATAGATTTCATTTTCTCCTTTTGTTGGAGAGCATCATAAACTTCCGCGAGAGTTAGTTTGTCGCGGCTCAATAATATGGTGTCACGAAAATTACTGAAAGAATTAGGCAGCGAGCATAAAAGAAGAAGACCTAAATCCTCATCCTCATACTTAACTTCTATAGACCGCAAATCGAAACAATCTCTTTCCAGGAAGATAGGTGATTCATTACCGAACCTCCCTCTTGCAACTTATGCGAGAACAACTTCATCTTCACGTGCAATCCGCCCGTGAGATCCTTGGACAAACAGATCTCCTCTAGTTTGACCCATAACTCGGCGGTGGTTTTCTCCTGCAACACTTCCGCAGAATATTATTGGACGAGATGGAGTTGAATCAACGATAAAGCCTTACGGTCTTTCCGCTTCTCCGCATCGGTCCAGGTATCCTTCGCTTTCTCGCCGAAAGCATCGATCGCTTCATCCGGATCCGAAGATTGGGCGAGAATCGCCCTCATCTTCACTTGCCACAAAGCAAATCTCGTGGTGTAGTCCAGCTGCGGTAGATCGAACTTCGGTGACGACATCTCGAAAACCCTAGATCCAAAGAACACGGGCTCGATACCACTTGTTATAAATCGAGATGCACAATAAACGAAGAACGAAAAAGAAAACAACTGCAGGGGACACGAGATTTTAACGTGGAAAACCCTTGCAACACACAAGGGAAAAACCACGGGCGCCAGCCAGCAAAACTTCACTATTTCGGTGGTGTTTACAAACGCCGTGGGTGTACAATGATGCGATAAAACCCTAGCGGCGGCTTACATGGAAACATATATAGACGGTGGCAACGATCCACGGGCCGAGTGAAGCGAGTCTGAAGTTAGCCTCTTCTTGGAATTTGGATCACAATATAACAAAAACTATATATATATACCCTTGGTTCTTCTAAAGCACTTAGGGATATTCTTACTGTTGTCCAATGATCATTACATGAATCATTCTGGTATATGCTCGTAGCACTTTAGAGCACAGGACATCTGACTTCGTACATATTATTCGTGATCTGAAATCACTCATGTGTATTTACTCATCGAGTGTCAAATACACTCAAGTCTTGTTAAACCTTCACATGAAAAGAACATCTTCTTAACATTTTGTATTGAACTACTTCAATATTCATTCTATGTACTTTAACTTAAACTTATTATGTGTTTCAATCTATCTTCATAGATCTTGACACTAAATATGTTTCAATTCATATCCTTTCATTGATGTTAATTCTCAATGAAACCTTTTAATCAATTTTATAATTACACTATTTACAATCAACGATATGTCATCTACATAAAGTATTACAAATATGTCTCAGCGCTCCCACTTAATTTTTTGCAAATGCAAGCATCTTCATCGTTTCTGATGAAATCAAAACTCTTTGATTATTTCATCCGGTGAAGATTCCAACTCCGCGATACTTACTTCATCCAATTGAAGTTTGTATACCTATCTAGTATTCCACGGACCTGCAAAACTCTTGGTTGTATCTGGTATACATCCTTCATACATACTTCTGGTAAGGAATGTATTTCTGCCATCCTGCTATCATATCTCATAAAAGAAATATGTAGCGATTACTAGAATAATCCACATAGACTATAAGCATTGCCACGGAAGATCTAATCTTATCGTAGTCAACTCTTTGAACTTTGTCGTAAACAACTTTTCGATAAGTCAAGCTTCTTTAAGGATATTCCATCCAAGTCCATCTATTTTATAGATTCATTTACTTTCAAAAAGTATTCACCTATCTTGGATTTCATGGCACATAGCCATTTTAACGGAGTCAGGGCCCATCATAACTTCTTTGTATGTAGTTGGTTTATCATTGTTCAAAAAACAATCCTTTGTCCACAAATCATTTATTTGATCACAAAATAAACCACATCTACAAGGTTCAATAATTACTTTGATCTCCATGACTATAACACTTTGTAGACATGGGAGCCATGATCTTCGTAGCCGCTTCCGGAACCATTTCCGATGTTGTGCTACTACGATCATCATGCTCAGGTTCATAAACCTTATCAAGTTTCATTGTCCTCCCACTCAAATAGTTCGCTAGAAACAATTTCTTTGAAATAAGTAAGAAACATCGACAAACACTTTTGTCTTTGACTTCATAGTGGAAAGAATTCCCAATCAATTTCATGGGATAATCAACAAAGACATTTACCCGATTTTGGTTGTAAACTCATTTACTTATGCTATGCATACCAAAATTTAAGAAAGGACTATTTAGGGTTTATACCCATGCCATAACTCATATGGTGTCATTTCAATGGATCATGATGATGCTCTATTCAGTGTAAAAGCGGTAGTCTCTAAAGCATAATTCACAAAAAATATAATGGCATCATTTTATATTATCATTAATCCAACAAGGTTTGGATACGTCTCTTGGATACTCCGTCATCATTATGATACTCCAAGAAACGTGAGGTTGTAGAACAATTTCATAACTCTCTTAGATGTTTGCTAAAACTCGTAATTCAAATATTTCCACCATGATCCAATCATAGATATTTGACTTTTCTATTACGATGATTTTTACTTCATGTTGAAACTTATTTGAATCCATTCAAATGTTTTCAAACTTCTTCCTTATCGAATATATCCACATATATATACTCAATTCATTGTTAGAAGTTTTCATGAAGTAGAAGAATCTCCCGCACACAACTATGCTCAGTGAACAATATACATCATCATGTATGTTTCCACTAAGTTAGTTTCCCGTTCAACTCTTGGCCTATGAACGGTATTTAAGTCATTCCTTTTAGAAGAGATTTGCAAGCGCCAAATGATTCAAAAATCATATGACTCCAAAAATCCATTCAAATGGAGTTCCTTCATGCGTTCCTTTCTAACATGACCTAAATGGCGGTTCCACTAATGAGTGGAATTCATATCATTTGCCTTATGGCATTTTAGCATCAGTGTTATGCATGTGTGCTTCACCATAAAGATTTATAATAACTTATCCATCGTACATGGAATGTCTGTTATAATTCGAACAACTCATTGTTTTCATTTAACCGTAACAAAACAACAATTATACAGTTCTTTATTATAAATTTGAATGGCTAGACAGTAATGCCAACGACGAACATAATAACACTTTATTTTTGTTCCAGACGTGCATTCCTATCACATTCCTTTTCAGTCACTTAGGCCAATGTATTCTTGTATTGCGTTGTTTTGTATGACACCTCATACCAACCAATATGGTACTAATACCCAAGAATTCCATTTTGTGACCAAACAAGGAATACATTCACAACATGTATATCATCTATATACACCTGAGCTAGACTTTCTAGTCTTTTCTTTCTTTCTGCAAAATATCTTTTGTAGTTTCTCTTTTAGTTTTCCTCATTCTCGGAAAAACACTTCACTTTCAATGACTTCTAAGTCCATTGGTCAAATACCAATAACCTTGAGGTTCTTGCTTTGAAGTTAATCATCATATGACAAGTGTTCCAGATTTCACTATTAGTAACTTTGTAATATGATGAACAATTTCACTCATAATTTTATCCATCATATCATGACGACTTTCCGAGACCATGTCTGTACATGCTAGGCTCGTAAAGTTTAACCTCGGTATTCGCATGTGCAAATCGGCTTGCACCCGTTGTATGCACACGTAGAATCTATCACACCCGATCATCACGTGATGCTTCGAAACGACGAGTCTCAGCAACGGTGCATACTAAGGACGATCACTTCATGGATATGCGAATATCGTTAGTGCCCAACTAGTTGGAGGATTGGGACGCTCGGCGTCTTCAACCTTCGTACATTCCCATAAAACTTATGAGTTTATGTAGTCTCACTAGATTATATTCTATCATCTTGCAATAAGGTCTTAGATATCACATATATCTCATACCTTGATTATTTCTGAAAACAAAATTTCCAGCTCCTTACTTTTCAAACAGATTTGAACTTCAAGTTTCACGGAGGCAAGATGATTCTAGGTACTAATTGAAACCATTGTTCTTTGAATCATTAATGAGAGGTTTACTAAAAGTTTGCAATAGGACTTAATCATTTCTTGATTCTTTAACAATACGGTACCAGTCCGTAGAGTTACTTGTCAGACTTAATAGTATTTCTATCTCAATTACAAGACTAGCGCATGGTAGATAACGGATGCCAATTCTACAAATTTAATTCAAAATACTATTCAGACTATGTTCATGATAATTAGTTCATGTTTTAATCTAATTACTAATGAACTCCCACTTAATACAACATCCCTCATAGTTGTTAAGTGGCACACGATCCACATCCACTACACCAAAACCGATCATCACGTGAGATGATGTAGCTTCAATGGTGAACATCAACATGTTGATCATATCATCCATATGACTCGTGTTCAACCTTTCGGTTTCCGTTGTCCCGAGGCCATGTTTGTACATGCTAGGCTCGTCAAGTAAACCCAAGTATTCCGCGTGTGCAAACATGGCTTACACCCGTTGTATGTGAACGTAGAGTCTATCACATCCGATCATCACGAGATGCTTCAAAACGACGAACCGTAGCAACGGTGCATACGAGGGGAGAACACTTTATTATCTTGATATTAATGTGAGGGATCATCTTATAATGCTACCGTCGCGATCTAAGCAAGATAAGATGCATAAAGGATTAACATCACATGCAATTCATAATATGTGATATGATATGGCCTTTCTTCTTGTGCTTTTGATCTCCATCTCCAAAGCACATGATCATGATCTCCATCATCACCGAGCATTTCACCAAGGTCCGTGGCGCCGCTTCATGGTTGTCCATCACTTATAGCTACTATGACAACTACTTGAAATAAAGCTATTACATGATGAATAGACACGCAGGTCTTTAACAAAAATTAAAGACAACCATTAGGCTCCTGCCGGTTGCCATAATACAATAATGAACATCTCATACATCAAATATAATCATCATCACATCATGGCCATATCACATCACCAAACCCTGCAAAAACAAGTTAGACGCCTCTAATTTGGTTTGCATATTTTACGTGGTTTAGGGTTTTCGAGTAAGATCCAATCTACCTACGAACATGAACCACAACGGTGATACTAGTGTTGACAATAGAAGTGCAAATTACAATCTTCACTATGGTGGGAGAGACAGACACCCGCAAAGCCACTTATGCAATACAAGTTGCATGTCAAGCGTGGAGCAAGTCTCATGAGACGCGGTCATGTAAAGTTAGCCCGGGCCGCTTCATCCCACCATCCCGCAAGAAGCAAAGTGCACAAACTAAAGCAACAAAAGCATCACCGCCCACAAAACCATTGTGTTCTACTCGTGCAACAGATCTATGCATAGACATGACTCTGATACCACTGATGGGGTTCGTAGCATAGAAAACAAAAATTTTCCTACCGCAAGACAACTAAATCCAAGATCAAATCTATGGAACACCCAAGATCTAATCTACAAGATCGAAGCAACGAGATTGATAAGATACTAACCCTTGAAGATTTCCAAAGCCTACGAGATCAGATCTCGTTGTTGGTGTAGACGATCATCCCCGGTCTTGCAATCCGGCGGCACTTCCGTACTCGGTCGCGCGTACGGTGTCAATGAAGCCCGTCCTCTCCCCGTTCCAGCGGGCAGCGGAGGTGTGGTAGATCCCCTCGGAATCCCAGCAGCACGACGGCGTGGTGGTGGTGGTGGAGGAGAAAAGCTGCAGGGCTTCGCCAAGCCAGAACAGCTCTATGGAGGAGAGAGGGGGGCGGCCAGAACTTGCTGTGGAAGGGGTTGATGGCGTGTAACTCACACGTTCGTTGGGAAACCCCAAGAGGAAGGTATGATGCGCACAGTAGCAAGTTTTCCCTCAGAAAGAAACCAAGGTTTAATCGAACCAGTAGGAGCCAAGAAGCACGTTGAAGGTTGATGGTCGCGAAATGTGATGCGGCGCAACACCGAGGATTCCGGCGCCAACTAGGA
Organism: Lolium rigidum; assembly: GCF_022539505.1. NCBI lineage: Eukaryota > Viridiplantae > Streptophyta > Magnoliopsida > Poales > Poaceae > Lolium > Lolium rigidum. The sequence goes on along the minus strand of NC_061509.1, from coordinate 17,760,735 downwards.
ACCTGCACAACACAACCAAAGTACTTTGCCCCAACGAAACGAGTGAGGTTGTCAATCTCACCGGCTTGCTTTGTAACAAAGGATTAAACGTATCGAGTGGAAGATGTTTGCAAAGAAAACAATAAAACAAGTAGATTGTATGCTATGTAAAGAATAGGACCGGGGTCCACAGTTCACTAGAGGTGTCTCTCCCATAAGATAAAAGCATGTTGGGTGAACAAATTACAGTCGGGCAATTGACAAATAGAGAAAGGCATAACAATGCATATACATGACATGGTAAATATAGTGAGATTTAATTGGGCATTACGACAAAGTACATAGACCGCCATCCAACCGCATCTATGCCTAAAAAGTCCACCTTCGAGGTTATCGTCCGAACCCCCTCCGGTATTAAGTTGCAAAGCAACGAGACAATTGCATTAAGTATGGTGCGTAATGTAATCAACAACTACATCCTTAGACATAGCATCAATGTTTTATCCCTAGTGGCAACGAGCACAACACAACCTTAGAACTTTCTCGTCACTGTCCCGGTGTAAATGCGAGGCATGAACCCACTATCGAGCATAAATACTCCCTCTTGGAGTTAAGAGTAAAAACTTGGCCGAGCCTCTACTAGTAACGGAGAGCATGCAAGATCATAAACAACACATGAACAATAGATTGATAATCACCATAATCATAGTACTCACTATCCATCGGATCCCGACAAACACAACATATAGAATTACATATAGATGATCTTGATCATGTTAGGCAGCTCACAAGATCTAACAATGAAGCACAACAAGGAGAAGACAACCATCTAGCTACTGCTATGGACCCATGGTCCGGGGGTGAACTACTCACTCATCACTCCGGAGGCGACCATGGCGGTGTAGAGTCCTCCGGGAGATGAATCCCCTCTCCGGCAGGGTGCCGGAGGCGATCTCCTGAATCCCCCGAGATGGGATTCGCGGCGGCGGCGTCTCTGTAAGGTTTTCCGTATCGTGGCTCTCGGTACTGGGGTTTTCGCGACGGAAGCTTTAAGTAGGCGGAGGGTCAACGCGAGGGGCCACACGAGGGGCCCGGGGGATAGGTCGGCGCGGCCGGGGCCCGGGCCGCGCCGGCCACCCCCGGCTGCCTCGTGGCCCCATTTCGTTAGGTCTTCGGTCTTCCGGAAGCTTCGTGCAAAAATAGGACCCCGGGCGAAAGTTTCGTCCAATTCCGAGAATATTTCTTTACTAGGATTTCGAAACCAAAAACAGCGAGAAAACAGCAAGCGGCTCTTCGGCATCTTGTTAATAGGTTAGTTCCGGAAAATGCATAAATATGACATATAATGTGCATAAAACATGTAGGTATCATCAATAAAGTAGCATGGAACATAAGAAATTATCGATACGTTGGAGACGTATCAGCATCCCCAAGCTTAGTTACGCTCGTCCCGAGCGAGTAAAACGATAACAAAGATAATTTCTGAAGTGACATGCCATCATAATCTTGATCATACTATTTGTAAACATATGTAATGAATGCAGCGATCAAAGCAAAGGTAATGACATGAGTAAACAAGTGAATCATATGACAAAGACTTTTCATGAATAGTACTTCAAGACAAGCATCAATAAGTCTTGCATAAGAGTTAACTCATAAAGCAATAAATCAAAGTAAAGGTGTTGAAGCAACACATAGGAAGATTAAGTTTCAGCGGTTGCTTTCAACTTGTAACATGTATATCTCATGGATATTTGTCAACATAAAGTAATATAACAAGTGCAATATGCAAATATGTAGGAATCAATGCACAGTTCACACAAGTGTTTGCTTCTTAGGTGGAAGGAGATAGGTAAACTGACTCAACAATAAAAGTAAAAGAATGGTCCTTCAAGAGGAAAGCATCGATTGCTGTATTTGTGCTAGAGCTTTTATTTTGAAAACATGAAACAATTTTGTCAACGGTAGTAATAAAGCCTATGAGTTATGTAAATTATATCTTATAAGTTGCAAGCCTCATGCATAGTATACTAATAGTGCCCGCACCTCATCCTACTTAACTTGGACTACCGGATCTTCGCATGCCATGTTTCAACCAAGTGTCACAAAGGGGTACCTCCATGCCGCCTGTACAAAGGTCTAAGGAGAAAGCTCGCATTTCGGATTTCTTGCTTTTGATTATTCTCAACTTAGACATCCATACCGGGACAACATGGACAACAGATAATGGACTCCTCTTAAATGCATAAGCATGTAGCAAAGTTATTATTCTCATATGAGATTGAGGATATATGTCCAAAACTGAAACTTCCACCATGGTTCATGGCTTTAGTTAGCGGCCCAATGTTCTTCTCTAACAATTTTGCATGCTCCAATCACTAAAATGATAGACCTTCAGACAAGACGGACATGCATAGCAACTCACATGATATTCAACAATAGTTGATGGCGTTCCCCAGAAGCATGGTTATCGCGCAACAAGCAACTTAATAAAATATAAAGTGCATAAGTACATATTCAATACTACGATAGTTTTTAAGGCTATTTTGTCCCATGAGCTATATATTGCATAGGTGAATGATGGAATTTTAAAGGTAGCACTCAAGCAATTTACTTTGGAATGGCGGAGAAATACCATGTAGTAAGTAGTTATGGTGGACACAAATGGCATAGTAGTTGGCTCAAGGATTTTGGATGCATGAGAAGTATTCCCTCTCGATACAAGGTTTAGGCTAGCAAGGTTTATTTGAAGCAAACTCAAGGATGAACAAGTGCAGCAAAACTCACATAAAAGACATATTGTAAACATTATAAGACTCTACACTGTCTTCCTTGTTGTTCAAAACTCAATACTAGATATTATCTAGACCTTAGAGAAACCAAATATGCAAATCAAATTTTAACAAGCTCTATGTATTTCTTCATTAATGGGTGCAAAGCATATGATGCAAGAGCTTAATCATGAGCACAACAATTACCAAGTATCACATTATCCAAGACATTTTAGAATTACTACATGTAGCATTTTCCAATTCCAACCATATAACAATTTAACGAAGAAGAAACTTCGCCTTGAACATTATGAGTAAAGCCTAAGGACACATGTGTCCATATGCAACAGCGGAGCGTGTCTCTCTCCCACAAAGTGAATGCTAGGATCCATCTTATTCAAACAAAAACAAAAACGAAAACAAACCGACGCTCCAAGCAAAGAATACAAGATGTGATTGAATAAAAATATAGTTTCGGGGGAGGAACTCGATGATGTTGTCGATGAAGAAGGGGATGCCTTGGGCATCCCCAAGCTTAGACGCTTGAGTCTTCTTAAAATATGCAGGGGTGAACCACGGGGGCATCCCCAAGCTTAGAGCTTTCACTCCTCTTGATCATAGTATATCATTCTCCTCTCTTGACCCTTGAAAACTTCCTTCACACCAAACTTCAAGCAAACTCATTAGAGGGTTAGTGCATCATTAATAATTCATTCATTCAGAGGTGACACAATCATTATTTTCACTTCTGGACATTGCATAATGCTACTGGACATTAGTGGATCAAAGAAATAAATCCAACATAGCAAAAGAGGCAATGCGAAATAAAAGGCAGAATCTGTCAAAAACAGAACAGTCCGTAAAGACGAATTTAAATCTGGCACTAGACTTGCTCAAATGGAAAAACTCAAAACTAATGAAAGTTGCGTACATATCTGGGGATCACGCTCGTAAATTGGCAGATTTTTTCGAATTTTCTACAGAGGACTGTGCCCAGATTCGTGACAGACAGCAATGCTGTTTCTGCGCAGCGATCCCAAATATAACATCAACTTTAACATAGAAACTTTACTTGGCACAAAAACATGATAATGAGAGGTTGCTACAGTAGTAAACAACTTCCAAGACTCAAATATAAAGCAAAGTACTGTAGTAAAATAAACACATGGGTTATCTCCCAAGAAGTTCTTTCTTTATAGCCATTAAGATGGGCTCAGTAATTTTAATGATACTCTCGCAATAAATAAGACTTGAAGCAGAAGAGAGCATCAAGAAGCAAATTCAAAACACATTTAAACCTAACCCACTTCCTATGAAAAGGAATCTTGTACACAAATAAATTCATGAAGAACAAAGTGACAAGCATAGAAAAGCAACACAAGTGCAATTTCAAGATTCTCAACATAAAGAGGGAAAACTTAATATTATTAAGATGCATATAACCATGTTTCCCTCTCTCATAATAATTTTCAGTAGCATCATGAACAAACTCAACAATATAACCATCACATAAAACATTCTTGTCATGAGCCACATGCATAAAATTATTACTCTCCACATAAGCATAATCAATTTTATTAGTTGTAGTGGGAGCAAATTCAACAAAATAGCTATCACTATTATTCTCATCACCATAATCATCATATATAGGAGGCATATTGTAATCATAATTAATTTTCTCCTCAATAGTAGGTGGACTGAAAATATCATATTTATTATTGCAAGCATCATATATAGGAGGTAAAGTATCATCAAAGTAAATTTTCTCCTCCATGCTTGGGGGACTAAAAATATCACAACCAGCTTCCCCAAGCTTAAATTCTTCCATAGCTTTAGCAATAATGGTGTTCAAAGAGTTCATGCTAATAACATTGCTACAACTATTTTGCAAACAAAGTTCCATGGGTTTTTTAATTTTCTCTTCAAACACATCATGTCCTAACTCAAGATAAATACTATAAAGATCTCTAATTTTTTTGTTGTTTTCCATTAAGCCTAACTAGTGAAAATAAAAACAAGTACAGGACTAGACATGATAATGAAAGTAAACTAAATGCAAGTAACTAATTTTTTTTTTGTGTTTTTGATATAGAGAGCAAGACAGTAAATAAAGTAAAACTAGCAACTAATTTTTTTGTGTTTTGTTTAGGTGCAGCAAACAAAGTAGTAAATAAAATAAAGCAAGACAAAAACAAAGTAAAGAGATTGAGAAGTGGAGACTCCCCTTGCAGCGTGTCTTGATCTCCCGGCAACGGCGCCGGAAAATTATGCTTGATGGCGTGTAACTCACACGTTCGTTGGGAAACCCCAAGAGGAAGGTATGATGCGCACGGTAGCAAGTTTTCCCTCGGAAAGAAACCAAGGTTTAATCGAACCAGTAGGAGCCAAGAAGCACGTTGAAGGTTGATGGTCGCGAAATGTGATGCGGCGCAACACCGGGGATTCCGGCGCCAACTAGGAACCTGCACAACACAACCAAAGTACTTTGCCCCAACGAAACAGGTGAGGTTGTCAATCTCACCGGCTTGCTGTAACAAAGGATTAAACGTATCGAGTGGAAGATGTTTGCAAAGAAAACAAGTAAAACAAGTAGATTGTATGCTATGTAAAGAATAGGACCGGGGTCCACGAGTTCACTAGAGGTGTCTCTCCCATAAGATAAAAGCATGTTGGGTGAACAAATTACAGTCGGGCAATTGACAAATAGAGAAAGGCATAACAATGCATATACATGACATGGTAAATATAGTGAGATTTAATTGGGCATTACGACAAAGTACATAGACCGCCATCCAACCGCATCTATGCCTAAAAAGTCCACCTTCGAGGTTATCGTCCGAACCCCCTCCGGTATTAAGTTGCAAAGCAACGGACAATTGCATTAAGTATGGTGCGTAATATAATCAACAACTACATCCTTAGACATAGCATCAATGTTTTATCCCTAGTGGCAACGAGCACAACACAACCTTAGAACTTTCTCATCACTTGTCCCGGTGTAAATGCGGGCATGAACCCACTATCGAGCATAAATACTCCCTCTTGGAGTTAAGAGTAAAAACTTGGCCAGAGCCTCTACTAGTAACGGAGAGCATGCAAGATCATAAACAACACATGAACAATAGATTGATAATCACCATAATCATAGTACTCACTATCCATCGGATCCCGACAAACACAACATATAGAATTACATATAGATGATCTTGATCATGTTAGGCAGCTCACAAGATCTAACAATGAAGCACAACAAGGAGAAGACAACCATCTAGCTACTGCTATGGACCCATGGTCCAGGGGTGAACTACTCACTCATCACTCCGGAGGCGACCATGGCGGTGTAGAGTCCTCCGGGAGATGAATCCCCTCTCCGGCAGGGTGCCGGAGGCGATCTCCGAATCCCCCGAGATGGGATTCGCGGCGGCGGCGTCTCCGTAAGGTTTTCCGTATCGTGGCTCTCGATGCGGGGTTTTCGCGACGGAAGCTTTAAGTAGGCGGAGGGTCAACGCGAGGGGCCACACGAGGGGCCCAGGGGATAGGTCGGCGCGGCCGGGGCCCGGGCCGCGCCGGCCACCCCCCGGCTGCCTCGTGGCCCCACTTCGTTAGGTCTTCGGTCTTCCGGAAGCTTCGTGCAAAAATAGGACCCCGGGCGAAAGTTTCGTCCAATTCCGAGAATATTTCTTTACTAGGATTTCGAAACCAAAAACAGCAGAAAACAAGAATCGGCTCTTCGGCATCTTGTTAATAGGTTAGTTCCAGAAAATGCATAAATATGACATATAATGTGCATAAAACATGTCGGTATCATCAATAAAGTAGCATGGAACATAAGAAATTATCGATACGTTGGAGACGTATCAGGGGTGAACGCCCCCCTACCCCCTCCCCTCTTTATATAGGGGGGGAGGTCGGTTTGGGTGGCCCCCCAATGCCCCAAACCCATCTAGGGCCGGCAGCCAAAGGGGGGAGGGGGAATTCTTCCCCCCCAAGTTGATCCCCCCTAGGGTTTTGGGGAAAACCCTAGGGTTGGTCAGCCTGGGCCTTGAGGGGCATGTGCCCCTGGCCCATTAGGCTAGGGTGCACCCCCTCGGCCCATGCTAGGCCTCCTAGGGTCGTGGGCCCACTGGTGGGACCCCCGGAACCTTCTAGAACCTTCCCGGTCTTTCACCGGAAAAATCCCGAACTTTTCCGAAACTTAGAAATCAACTTTCCTTATATGAATCTTATTCTCCGGACCATTCCGGACCTCCTCGTGATGTCCTGGATCCCATCCGAGACTCCGAACAAACTTCGTCTCCATACCATATTCCAAATCTACTTATGCGACATCGAACCTTAAGCGCGTCACCCTACGGTTCGCGAACTATGCGGACATGGTCGAGACTCCTCTCCGAGCAATAACCAATAGCGGGATCTGGAGATCCATAATGGCTCCCACATATTCAACGATGACTTAGTGATCGATTGAACCATTTACATACGATGCCAATTCCCTTTGTCTCGCGATATTTTACTTGTCCGAGGTTCGATCATCGGTATCTCCATACCTTGTTCAACCTCGTTACCGACAAGTACTCTTTACTCGTACCGTGGTATGTGATCTCTAATGAACCATTCATATGCTTGCAAGCTAATCAGATGACATTCCACCGAGAGGGCCCAGAGTATATCTATCCGTCATCAGGATGGACAAATCCCACTATTGATCCATATGCCTCAACTCACACTTTCCAAATACTTAATCCCACCTTTATTGCCACCCATTTACGCAATGGCGTTTGATGTAATCAAAGTACCCTTCCGGTGTAAGTGATTTACATGATCTCATGGTCGAAGGACTAAGGCAACTATGTATCGAAAGCTTATAGCAAATTGAACTTAATGACTTGATCTTATGCTACGCTCATTTGGGTGTCTGTCCAGTATATCATTCACCTAATGACATAACCTTGTTATTAATAACATCCAATATTCATGATCACGAAACCATGATCATCCATTAATCAACAAGCTAGTTATACAAGAGGCTTACTAGGGACTCCTTGTTGTTTACATAACACACATGTATCAATGTTTCGGTTTAATACAATTATAGCATGGTATGCAAACATTATCATAAACACAAAGATATATTATAATAACTATTTTATTATTGCCTCTTGGGCATATCTCCAACACAAGCGTCATCTGGCTTACTATTGCTATAAACTAATGTGTGTTCCATATATGCATCAGCTTTGTTAACGCTTTTTACTTATATCATTTGCTTATATTACCTCTGCAATAAGTTCAAATTGTACAAAATATGCAGACTCAAAAATGTAGCACCACGGGCGCGGCGTGCCGCCGCGCCATTGCTTCCTAGTACATCTCAATTCCATTCGGTTTGGCTAGGCAAGAGTTGCATCTCCAGACCATTGCATACTTCAGCCGAGATCTTCTAATTTCGTGGTTAACAATACAAGCATTCAGTTTGTTTTACCAATGGATTCTAAAATATTGGCGACGAATTCTATTGCTAAGTTGGTTGAGATAAAAACATAACCGAATCCATAGACAACATATTTATAATAATTTATATTTATAATAATTTACTTGTTCGTAGCTTCTTGTCCACATAATGTGTGGATTTGTTCATTGATACATCACCATTCCTGAAGAAATTACCAGATCACCATGTACATGGTGTTAAAATACAATGGATATTCATATAGAGGAAAATCTATAGTTGTAAGCATGGTTTTGGTAAACCAAACCCATAATTCATGGAATGTATTATTCTAGTTTTAGTCTTAAATATTAGTATGGACACTTAGAAAACTTGTTTACCCAAATCCATAAATCTCTCACTCAAATATATAACAGATAAAATCAGCAATTCAAGAGTAATCTATGAACTTGCATGTATTAATTTACGCATTTACATATATTTCATACCTTTAGATTGGGTGGTAGACGATTCTAGTAAGAGTATTAGTATAGTGAATATCCTAATAGAGGTTTATTCGACCGCATGTCTTAATAGCTTATGTATAACTAGATATGTAATTTCTTTTAGGAGAATTTCGTATACATAGGGCCGCTACTGGCTAGCGATGCACGGACGTGGCACGAGGGAGGGATAAATTTGCTCGCTGGTCGAGACAACGATGCGGTCTCTGTTTTGTTTCATCTTCTAGGCGGTCTCTTGTCCTTGTTCTTTTTGGGCTGCTTGCTTGCTTGCTCAGTCCCGTACCGATGGCTGCAGACTCTGCTACGTGCTCCATCATCAAAGGTTTTCGCTACGATTCTTCTTCCCTTCCTTGTTTCCTCTCGCCTCGTTTTCACATAGAACATTTCCCTGTATCATGCATCTAGACGGGGATGCAAGCGACTGATGTTGGAGCGAGGGCCATGTGGGGTCCGTGCAAAAAAAAACTTTTACTATATAATAACTAGAAACAAAAATATGACATTGACAAGTGCACATATCTCATTTTGAGTTGTATTCAACAAAACCGGACAAACTGTTTCACTCGCGTGACGCATCCTCGGGCTACGATGTCTAATATTTCGTCTGTCCATGCAGGACTTACATCTTAAAACCATTGTGTCCTTGAGTCGAGATTCACCGGTTTTGCAGTTTATAATCTTCATATGCATGTTGCTTGTGCACTTTTTACATTTCATTTCGTAATATTGTACTCGCAACTTCTAAAAAAGTGTCGTATTTATCGTGAGAAACTTATGGATAAAACACACTTTTATTTTTTTAATACATACATTTCTCGATTATAAACACAGAGAGATGTGGAATATTTCAATATTCTAGACCATCTACCTCACTAGACAAAATAGTAAGTTATATGAGTATAAAGAGCTGCAAAACCCTCCGGTGACCATTTTCTTTACCTATAAATGATGTTGCACTAACAAAAAGCTACAAACTAAGAATATGCTGCCGTAGTTGTTTGTGTTGTTACAACATTCGAATCCAATGATTGTGGCCACGTTCATGCTGACTTTCCCAATAACTTCAATAACAACTTTAGATTGGTAAAGCGGTGTCTACGGCAGTCACGGTCATAACAACTATCTATGTGCTGCTATTGAGGCAAATTCTATTGCTAAGTTGACTAAAACTGTGGCCTGGTCCATAGACCACGAATTTAAAATAATTTATAATGAAGTTTTTTACTTGTTCACAACTTTTGGTCACATAATGTGTGATTTTCTCTAGAAAAAAATTCAGATCACCGTTTACATGTTGTTAAAATACAATGGATCTTCATACGGATGAAATCTATGGTTGTAAGCACGTTTTACTAAACCAAAACCATAATTCATGGAATGGATTGTGCTGGTTTTAGTCTTAAATATTAGTTCACACACTTAGAAAACTTGTTTACCCGAATCAATAAATCTCTCGTATAACAGATAACATTAGCCATTCGAGAGTAATCTATGCTCTTGGATGTATTAATTTACGCAGTTACATGTATTTCATACCTTTAGATAGAGTGGTAGACGATTCTAGTAAAATGTAGTATAATAAATATCCTGATATCAGAATCGTGATTCTGAGTCGGATCGAAACACGTATGATAGGATCGTATAATGTAAGATCTTAGCTTTCAGGATCGTAAAATCTCCAATTCTACTTTGTAGAGTCGTATAATTGTTCCACTCGATTTGGGTCGTAAAATCATCAAATTGTATAGTAGAATCATAATTCTGATAACTATAATTTGATCGACTACATGTCTCGATAACTTAGGTATACCTAAATAGATGATGTTTTTTGTGGAGAATGCCCTATACATTGGGCGTGTTTGGCAACTCCCTAACATCACTAAAATTCGGAGCGGAGAATAACCGAACTTCCTAACTCCGTGGAGCTAGATCCAAGAAGCTAGCTTAAATTGATGTGCAAAACGTGGATCACCTCACTATACCACAACACTATATTTCCAACAGACAAGTTGGTCGGGAAAGCCACTTTCACCAACCGAAAGTCGGTCGGGAATCAGTTTTGCCAACCAACCTTGTTGGACACCATAAGTCCGGTCGGCAATTGTCTTTCCCGACCGATATATGTTTACCGACCGATTGTATGACAGCACTGGAAACCCTTTGCCGACCGACATATATTTTCCCAACCAACATTATTTTACCGACCAACATTCCTATCCCGACCAACAATCTGACAAGGTACGTTTTACCGACCGACTTCTTGTAGGCAAGCTAAATTGCGTATCTTGCCAGCCGACCTTCAACTGGCCAATCAATTGACCTTTCCAACCTACTCACTTCATATATTTGATAGCTATATACATTTTAATCCCATAATTTTGCATCAGGTAAATTCGCAGAAATATTAAATCCAAAAGGAAACATGTAACCAGATGATAACGTCACATATTACTGCCACACATACAAATTTTTTTCACAACACCTTTACCATCTAGAATGCTCTGAGATTAAAGGTGGCTAAGTGTACTAAGAATTGTATTTTTTAGCAAAGACACAAACATACATCCGACTTTACAAAATGATGTCTGATATCTCCAATGACACAGAACTTCATCCATTAAGAAACAACCATCTTCATTTGAAGCGCCTTATGGATGCATGTCCTTCCTACAAAGTAACAATGGATACTTTTAATTGATGAACTTAGGCATCAGACTATGAATTTTATGTCAAATATGAGTCTAGCATAATAGTATGATATTCTAGCAGAAGAAGCAAACCTTGCAATGCAATAACTGCTTGATTTGCATCTCCTGCCACTCAAAGGAATGGAACTAGACACAGAATCCATTATCAGCTGATCTGCAAAATGATTAATGGAACACGTAATCCATTGGGAGATGTTTATTATTCCACAAAGTACTAGCAGTCTAAAAAGTATGAACTGAAAGGGGATGAACTGAAATAACTGAACAAATGCATATAGCAGTAGGACAGTGCAAACAGAAAAGTCATCTATTCACTCCTACAGCATTTCATGTTCAACCGAGTAATGCAAGCATGCCTATAGAATTTCTTGACGGGCAGGCTGAATAGTTCCCACAACCAACCTTTCTACCTCAGATCTGTGTACCAAGTCTACATAAGGGATTAGCTGATTCTATGTTGCTCCATAAGACAAAGAAAAAGTTATTTTAGCAAATGTCAACACAAGTGGATACTCCAATATCAACTAAGCCATATATATTGTATGATATCTTATGCTCATGTTACTATTCAATTAGTAAAATCTGATACAACCTCTACATACTTGACCAACATTACATTTGATAGAACAGTAACATAAAACACATCATTTGTAAATAAAGAAACAAATTACATACAAGAATGGCTCTGTTGGCAGCCAAAAGTAATTTCAGTTGTATGCAAGAAAAAAGGCCAGGTTTTAATAGTCAAGCTATGATTGTACAAATGTTAACGTACACAAGAACTGATCTCTAGCTATTACCTGATTTGCATCTTTTCCTCTTTTATCAAGCTATGATTTCTATTTGAGATGAGTAATCCATAGTCACAAAAACCAGGGGGGGCATAAGCTACAACTTGCAGATATTGACATGCATACACGATAACAATTTATTTTGGAAAAACAGCTGGGTCACATAATATACAGATTGCAGATACTGACATGCATACATGTATGACAGTAGTTTTCAGCAAACTTGCAAACAAATAAGATATGTGCCAATATTCTGATTACTACTACAAATTATTATTTGTACAGGGAACCCGCAATTTTGTACTTCTCTGCTGATCGTTATAGCTCTAAACAAAAACTAGAACCAGCAATCTGTAGCTTACATGTATGTATTTTTGTAAGTGTACTAAACTGAAGTCACCTAGTAGCTAAATGCTCACCATTGTAGCACCGCGATTGATAGAAATTTAAAATCAGGTGAACTGACAGGTTCTGAACACAGCCAGAAGGAACAAGTAGGTACGAACTTTTAGCTACAACATGGCAACAGAGGACACAACTTAACTGGCATACCCTCTCTTGGGAGTCTAATTCAAAAGTTTGAGATCCATTGTGTTCCAAAGAGTAACTCCTAAATCAAATGAGAAAGAATCAAACACATTTGTTATTGCATATCAAGGTACCAGTCAACAAATCTTCACAACAAGGATATATGTAGGAGAAAGAAAGCAGGGAATCTATCCACCCCATCACCCCATCCCTGCTTGGTTTTATGCTTGCTTCAGACATTTTTCCTAACTGCCATCATGTGATTAATTTAACCCTCAAGAACATAATTGTGTAGCTTTTGACATGTAAAGTATCGCCATAGCTACAGTAGTACTAGCACTAAAGACAAATAATTTTAAAATGTGTTACCAATGGACCTAGTGCCTCCCTGACTCCCCCTTTTTCATGGATGAATGATGACGGATTAAAATATCCTCATCCTTAGTTCCACAATATATATCTCTCCTTCCACCTTGCAATATACAATTATAAATCATATCATATACAGTACTAATAATCCAAAATACACATGAATGTGAAAACAGTAAAGAAGTAGGCATAAACATTATCCAATAACATGTAGTGTCGTCCCAAACATCCAGTGTTCAATAGTACTACCATAGTGTAGCAGGCTAGCAACCTAACATACCGATGTTGCTTGCACTGCTTACAGCCTCTGCACCAGATTCGTTCATAGTACCAACGCCACATTCCCTTGCCAGCAACAACTACAAGCAGCAAAGGCAGTCGGTATTAAGCTGAGTTACTAATCTGGACATGTTAATGAGTGTCTGTATTTGACACACTAAACAATAAAGCAATAACAGTGAACGGGTCCAGCACGAACAAGTGACAATAGTAACCAGCTTGAGAGGCGAGATGAAAGCCTAATAAAAGGTTTACCTTACTTGCTGCGGGGAAGAGAGGAGATCTAGCGGTGAAGAGTGCAAGCGGAAGCAGCAGCGGTGCCGTCCATGAACTTCGGATTAGAGCTGCGGTTTCCTCTTGGATGGCACGCATCTGGGACTTGCAGGGCTCCCGCGAACTAGGTGCGTGACGTCCAGCGAGTACTAGGCGACGGCGTCATCAAGGACTCATACGGCGGCACCCTCCTCCGTTGATGCGACCTCGCACATATCGGCGAATCTGAGGAGGGGGGAGAGGTGGAGGCTGAGAAGGACGGATTGGGGATGGGATCTGGGAGAGGCTCGGAGAGGATAAAGGCGGCTAGGGTTAAGGAACTTTTACAAGGAAGCGCGGGTGTTTGTTTGGGCTTTCGCGGCGCCAGCGAAAAAATTCGGCCCGCGCCTTTTGTGCGCCAAGGTTTCAATTTGCAGCGCGCCAGCCCGGACTAGCTACAAACGATCGGTCGGTATTGTTCCCGACCGAATGTTCGATGCAATTAGCTTCGTTCCCAACCGATAACTGGACGGTACATCCTATAGCTTTTCCGACCAATACTCAGACATTATTTATACATATTGCCGACCAACAATCTGATAGAATCATTGCCGACCAACTATCTATCAGCGATACTGACTTTTCCCAACCAACGTCAGTTGGGAATCTGGTGTTGTGGTATAGTGCCTCTTTTGGAAATTCCCGAAACAGGCAAAACATGGAGCAGTGGAAAATTATAGAGGTATGCCAGTGTCAAGTCAGAAAAACATTTCGCCCTGTCTCCAAATCGGGCCGCCTTCTCATCCCCGCCCATGCGCCTCCAAATATAGTAAACCATGCAACTCCCGTGATCTAGCTGCTGCCACCTGATAATCCCGAAGTGTAGGAGATCAATGTAGCACATCTCAGTGTGGAAGTAATAGATATCAAATCGTAGGAGCAAGAAGTGCAATTGCTCAGGCGGCTCGGCGCCTCAAGCTCCTCATCGACCAGTTCGCGCAGGTAGGTGGATCAACTTCACAAAAAGCACACTAATCCCTCCCTGGTCGATGAGATGCGACCTAAGAGTGGCTGCCTTGTCGAAGTTTTTTCCAACATATCTCGGGCTACCCCTGAACTGCGAGAAGTTGAAGATTAGTTACTTTGTCCCCCTTATTGCCAAGATTGAGAAGAATCTCCCGTCTTCGTACTCACTTCTCCTCTTGGTGGGCGCTCGCATTGTGCTCCTAAATGGTGTCGTGCATGCGCTCCAGGCAATGGCGGATCTGGAAATAGAAAAAAAGTGTACGCAAGCAAATTTACTAGATTGCGACCAAAATTTACCATTGTAAAAGTATATTTCTACAGAGACAACATAAATAGCTAATAGGGTAATTAAGGGGGGAAAAGCAGAGATTACTACATCGTGGATAGAAATACCATCATTGACATTGATATATCTTCTGGATCATCTCCGGTGATTCCTTTTTTTTGTTGACAAAATCACTCCATCATGGCAATTGGTAGAAGTAAATTTTAATTATAATCAGAAGAACATCAACCATGAATTCACCGGTTGTATTGCTACAAATGTACATCCCATGTATAGGGCAGACCGGTTAATGCAGGACATACCAAATCATGCAAATTGACTAGCGCTGCCCGGCAGAGCGATGTCGTGTCGAGGATTATTACTAGGCTGCTCGCGCTGTAGGCCAATGAAAACTAGGGGTGGGTCAATCATCCTAGGTGGAATGATTTGGTATTGTTCAAAGAAATGCTTCAAATTCACGGGGAAGGGGGGATGGAGTCGAGGAGCAGAGAAACAAGAACCATCGCTGGACTTTGATGTCTGTGTTTTCTTGTTACGCCGTCAAGAATGTAATAGAGTAGCCCATGAATTTGCTCGGTATGGCTCTAGCTTGCAGACCCAGAGTGGATTGAGCATGCTCTTGCATCCCACTCAAAAGCGGGGGCGCTGCAGAGGCGGACTTTGTTCGGAGCTGGTAGCCAGCGATTTAGCTGTGGCTGTGGTTTAACAAATACTTCATTCGGTCTTTTTAAATTGATTTAAATTTAATATAAAGTTGTACTAAATTTGAATTAATTAAAAGAGAACGAAAGGGAGTATATGATTACTACTTAAAGAAAGAACCGTCGCTGGAGCTCATTTCCACCGGCTAGAATTCTGAAATAAGGCGGAATTACTGATCGGCCGTAGCCGTCGAAATATGCTATTGATCGACGCGGCCTGCAGCTCTTGAAGTTGAACGAACTGAAAAATGGGCCAAAGCAACGTGCTGCGATGGGCTTGACTGGTGCTACCGCGGGCTTTGTGAACAGGAACCTGTGCCTCCATGTGACGCTTGTACACGGGCTACACTCTATCGCTGGCTCTATGTGGGCCTGCTACGCATGGAAGTCGATCGGAAGCGGAAGCATGCCGGCCGTACCGGCGAAACCTATTCGGGGACGCCTATGCATCGCTTTAAGCGGAGAAACGCTTCGGGGCCGCGTATGGAATTTTCAAAGAATTTTCAAATGGGCCAGGCCCATATTTCGTCCGTGACATCAGATTTTGGTTGTTCTCTGTTTCAGACTATCAGTGGCTTCCTTGCTGGTTTTCGTTTTTTCCGAATTTTTTTGAAAACTTTGCAATTTGAAAATCGTTCAAATTCCGAAAAAATGTTTAAATTTAGATATGGTCTAATTTGGAAAATGCGTGTATTAAAAAATAGTTCAAAAAATGTTTATAAATAAAAAGTTCAAAACTGAAAATGTTTAAAATTTAAAAATGTTCAAAATCGAAAAATGTTCAAAAGTGAAAATGTTCAAAATTCAAAAAATGTTCAAAATTTAAAAATGTTCAAAACTTGAAAACATTCAAAATTTTAAAATGTTCAAAAGTGTTTTATTTAAAAATGTTCAAAATCAAAAAATGTTCAAAAGTGAAAAATGTTCAAAATTCAAAAAATGTTCAAAATTCGAAAAATGTTCAAAATTTAAAAATGTTCAAAACTTGAAAACGTTCGAAATTTAAAAATGTTCAAATTTTTTAAAATATTCAGATTTTTAAAAAAGTTCAAAAAACTAACTGGGAAAAATAAAAAACCAGAAGAAATAAAAAAACTCGAAAGCAAACGAAAAAATAGCAGAATCGCAAACCAGCAGAAAACCCAAAAAAAGCGCCCGAAAATACAAAAACCGGATTCATCGCTGACGTGAAAACGAGGCGGAGGAGTAAATGGGCCGGCCCAGGAACTACAACGCCTGTGCGGCGTCCCAGATACGTCCCGCAGTAAGCGGTGAATAGGTTTCGCGAACCTATTCGCCGCTTATAGCGGGCGTTATCTGGCGTTCCGCTCAGAGCGCGATAGGTTGGGCCGGCCCATTTAGCGACAACAGCAGTAAACGGTTGTCAGTTGGTTTTTTTTATTCTGCCGGGTTTTGGAAGTTTCTGGAAACTTCCGGTCTGGTTTTCAGTGGTTTCTTCAGTTTTTTTTTCGGTTTTACTGGTTTTCGTTTTTCTTTTCGCTTTTTATGGTTTTCTCCGTTTTCTATTTTTTTACATTTTCTAAATTTAAGAAATGTTCAAACACAAAAGATGTTCAAATATAAAAAAGTTCAAAATTAAAAATTGTTCAAATACAAAAAATGTTCAAATACAAAAAATGTTCAAATATAAAAAAGTTCAAAACTAAAAATTGTTCAAATTAAAAATTGAAATAAAAAGTGTTCAACTCTAAAAATGTTAAAATTTTAAAAGTTATTTTTAAAAAATGTTCATGTTAAAAACTCAATTTTAAAAAATGTTTAAATTTAAAAAATGTTCCAATTTAAAAATTTAAATTTCCGAAAATATTCTATTTGTTTTTAAAACTTCAGATTTTAAAATTGTTTTCCAAAAGGAGAAAAAAAAGAAAAAGAAAACATAAACAAAAAGGAAAAAAGAAAAGGCAATACCTTTTTGTTGGGCCACGTCGATTCGGCCCATGGAGAAAGCGCTGCATGCGGGAGGGACCTTGGCTCCCGCTTAAAGCGGGGATTAGGCGCTCCCGGCCGTACCTAGTCCAGCCTCGCGCAGCTCATGGAGTTGTACTTGTAAGGGACTTTGAAACACAGCCCTTAGGGCCTGTTTGGTGTAGCTTTTGGAGGCTTTCCACCAAAAAAAAGCAGCCCAAACGAGCCAAAGGGCTCGGCTTCGCGTTGGGCTTTTCCAAAAGCCACACCGTTTCCTTCATACGGGGAAAAGCACCTCGAACGGTGCTTCCCGAGCTTCCGAAGCGCCAGACTCGTCTCTCCTCGTTTTTTTCCCGAGCTAGCCCCTGCTCGCCTGCCCCCCCGCTAGGGTTGCGTCGCCTTCCCCGCACGCCGCCGCCGCACGCCGCGCCTCCCCATCGCCGCCGCCGCACGCCGCGCCTCCCCATCGCCGCCGACGCACGCCGCGCCTCCCCGCACGCCGCGCCTCCCCATCGCCGCCGCACGCCGCGCGTCCCCGTCGCCGCACGCCGCGCCTCCCCAGTACCGCGCCGTCCTCCCCATCGCCTCCCGGTCCAGGACCGCCGTCCCCTCCACCACCCCACAGTCCCGCCGCAGGTGAGCACAATTCCAGGCCGCCCCCCTGCCCATTTGTTCAATTCTTTGTTGTTTTCAATTTCTGAATTGATCTGGACTGTGAATGAGTATGAATTGATGCCAAGTTAGGGCCAAATTGACTGCCCATATCGATGTGATGCTGATGAGGATTACATGCCCAAGGCCCAGAGGCAAACAATTACCTTGCCTAGTGATCATGTGTCGGGTGAACTACACACAAGAGGCATGAACGGAACACGTGACGACATTGCCAACACGTTGTTCATTTCTAGACAACGGAGGAATTAGCTAGTATAATGTAGTGGAAATGTATTTTGGACAAATATATTCCTAATGGTTATGTAATGAAAATTGTATGGCGACTTGAATTTTAGATGCATATTCTATTTATTACACGTGAAGCAGCGACAGTACACCTTTTCATTAATGTAAGGGTGTTTCAGACAATTCAACAATTTACGAACTGGATGACCAATCTGGTTTGCCAAAGACTTCCACTCGTAAAAGTCATCGTCCGGGAGAAGTCGCTCTCGCACATCACCCACGACCCAGCCACAACGACCACATCCAGCCACACCAAACAGGCCCTTATTATGCCGAACCGAAAGAACTGAGTTTAGTTTGAAAAACAAAAGGCGAGCGATTTTTAGCGTGGCGCAGAACAACACCCATATTCCGAACCGAATAACATCGATTTCAAAAATTGTCAGCAAATTGATCATCACAAACAAGCAGTAGAACCGAAATTCAAACATATTTATCATAGTTCTGGTGCTACGATCGATAGGTATATCGCATTTGAGGTGGTCGTCGGCGACCACCTCCAAAACTAACTAATTTTCGCTGGCGGCGAGCTACTATACGCGCCGCGGCAGACTACGCCGTCGACGGCTTACTCGGAGTCAAGGTCGACGACCTCCTGCTTCACGCGGCGGACGGCGGCCTCCTTCTGCGCGGCCTCGTACTCCTGCACGGCACGGACGGCTTCCGCTTCCTCGCGGCGGATGCGCGCGCGCCTCGACGGCGGAGATTGTTGGAGATATGCCCAAGAGGCAATAATAAATTGGTTATTATATATCTTTGTGTTCATGATAAATGTTTATATACCATGCTATAATTGTATTAACCGAAACATTGATACATGTGTGTTATGTAAACAACAAGAAGTCCCTAGTAAGTATCTTGTATAACTAGCTTGTTGATTAATAGATGATCATCGTTTGGTGATCATGTACATTGGATGTTATAAATGACAAGGTTATATCATTATGTGAATGATGTAATGGACACACCCAAATAAGCGTAGCATAAGATCACGTCATTAAGTTCATTTGCTATAAGCTTTCGATACATAGTTACCTAGTCCTTTCGACCATGAGATCATGTAAATCACTTATACCGGAAGGGTACTTTGATTACATCAAACGCCACTGCGTAAATGGGTGGTTATAAAGGTGGGATTAGGTATCCGGAAAGTATGAGTTGAGACATATGGATCAATAGTGGGATTTGTCCATCCCGATGACGGATAGATATACTCTAGGTCCTCTCGGTGGAATGTCGTCTAATTGTCTTGCAAGCATATGAATGGTTCATAAGAGACCACATACCACGGTACGAGTAAAGAGTACTTGTCAGGAGACGAGGTTGAACAAGGTATCGTGATACCGATGATCAAACCTCGGACAAGTAAAATGTCGCGTGACAAAGGAAATCGGTATCGTATGTAAATGGTTCATTCGATCACTAAGTCATCGTTGAATATGTGGGAGCCATTATGGATCTCCAGATCCCGCTATTGGTTATTGGTCGGAGAGAAGTCTCAACCATGTCTGCATAGTTCACGAACCGTAGGGTGACACACTTAAGGTTTGATGTCGTTTGAGTAGATATGGAATATGGAATGGAGTTCGAAGTTTTGTTCGGAGTCTCGGATGGGATCCATGAAATCACGAGGAGTTCCAGAATGGTCCGGAGAATAAGATTCATATATAGAAATAGAAAGTCATTTTATAAGTTTGAAAATGATCCGGTGCATTTATGGAAGGTTCTAGAAGGTTCTAGAATAGTCCGGAAGAAACGCACTATGGAAGGGGACTCCACAAGCTAGGCCGGCCAACCCTATTTCAGTGGCATGGGGGTGATGCATGTACAATGCATACATGAACTTTATAGTTCTATTAGTAGTTATTACCCATGATATTCATGATTTCGGTTATTTTCTAAACAATCCCCTTTATTTTGGTTCTAACCCTGTCTTACAAAAACAACCTTCAGTTAGTATTTTTGACTCTTCAGGAGCAACGGGACTCCAAAAATGGCAAGGTTAGAGAGCACGCTTCAAAAATTTCGAGACAGACAAAATGAGCTAATGTGGTCCAGGAGGACCTCAACGAGCTGGGAAAGAGGGCATGTGGCGTGGCCCAATACCTTGGTCGCGCCACCACCTCTCGTTGACAACTCGAGCGTCCGATGTTGTCGATTCCACCGTCATCCTCTTCGTCTTGACCTAAAACCTTCTATAAGAAGGGTCCTTGACGCGATCACAGAACATACGGAGACGGAGATCGAAAATAAGAAATATAGAGCAAAAGGCTGCCGCCGGATAGAGTTCGGACAGTGGATCCGCCACCGAATTGCCCCCGGTAGACTCCACCCCACTCCAGCGTGGTCATCATAAACATCTTCATCAGAATCTCGAGCAACATCCTCGATCTACCTCTTGTAATCCCTTGGCAAACATGATGTTTGATGCAATTTATTCTTTTCCCATAATCTATTGTGTCTCTATTTCTATGTTTATGTAGTGACTTGTTTTTTAAAATTGTAAAATAGTTTGTTGATGTTGAATATAAGTATATACTATCTTCTTTGATGATGTACTTATATATGAGTGCACCCATATGTTGGGGAATGCATAAGGTTGTCACCGTTGCATGTTGTTAGGAGGAGGGATAGGCGGAGATTGATATAAACCATATCCCAAGAGTTAAATATACATGCTATATTAATTCATGGTTAATTAACAAGGGATATAATTATGGAGACCTTGAAACTTACGGCGGTGTTTGGACTTAATGTCTTAATAACTCAATTGTTTTCTCCAAAACAGCCTTATGATCAATCACTAGGGATGTAATTGCACATGTTTATGGCCGCACGTATGTATGGCGCCTCTGTAAAAGAAACAACAAAAAGAGTATCCATGTGCTTCACTAATTGTGACAGCCAAACAAATGAATAACAATTTGCGTAAACACTTTAGTCCTTGAAATACCTGCTCCTACTTTACTCGCTTGCAATATTTTACTTGTAGTATCTACTTTTAGCAATCTACCATTTCCTAGATAGAAGTAAAACATACCTTACACACTCTATCCCGTTGCTTTGCACGAAAGACCATATAAATGAGTTATAGGCCCCTCGAGAATAGATAGTTTACCTTCAGCTTCTCGTGTGTTCGGCACTCAAATATTTATCGAATTGTACTACGGTGATTCCCTACACTTGGGGATTATTAGGGGGCAGGTGGCCTGGTCGTCTTGCCGGTCTCTGGATCCGGTAAGATTTGTGTCCGGTCGTTGCTGTTCATCCCTCTTGCGGGTGATAGTTGCGCCATCTACCACAGATGTGTGCGGCGTCTTATAGTTGGGCACTTGGATGACGGGAGGCGGCGTTTCTTCTCTTCGACTATGTCGAGTGAGGATGACAATGTTGGGATTTGGTGACCCCGATAAACAGGGGCGGAGACAGGCCCAGGCCAACCTGGCCATGGCTCAGGGCGTGGCTACGTTTTCCTTCATTGACTGTAGAGAAAGTAATGTATTGTAGTGTACTGTAGCTACAGTACTCCGAAGGTGGCCTGGGGCGTCTGCTCATCCTGGCTACGCTAGTGACGGTAAAGATCCTTGGTCGACATGCCACAAAGTCTCGGATTTGTCGCTTGCTTGAATACAACGATGCTCTCTTAAACCTAGGCATAGCAGCTATTCGACTTTTTTCGGCGCTACTATGGTGACGCCGAAGGACGACATGCGACGGTTCGGCGTGGGACATGTTTCTTCAAAGGTGGAATTATAATTTTATTTTTTGTAGGATTCTTTGTGCAAAGTTGCTTGACATGCATATTTGTCTCATGCGTTGAATTTATGTAAAAGGATTGTCTAATAAAGTACTCCGTATACGACCCGGACGTTTGGAACCTGGGTGCGCGCGCACCCGTTTATGAAAAGTAAAAAAAAATGTTATTTAAAAATTTTCAAAAAAATGTGAAGTAAATTTTTGCATGTACATATTATGTTGATACTTACTCGTGTAAGTTTTCACGAAAAAAAACCATTGTGTGTGGCCTGCATAAAAATGACAAAATGTCCAAATGAGAATAGTGAACAGGAATTTGTACTATTCACATGAATAGGAATTTGCATTTTGTCATTTTTGTGTAGGTCACATACAATGGTATTTTTCCGTGAAAACACACACGAGTAAGTATCAACATAGTATATACATGCAAAATTTTACTTCACATTTTTTTGAAACTTTTAAATAGCATTATTTTGAACTTTACGTAAACGGGTGCGCGCGTACCCAGGTTCCATTCACCATTTCCGACTCCGTATATTGTTATTTTAGGAAAGAAAAAAGGTGCTCTAGGGACGGTCGATCGGGGGCATGTGCGCTCGCTTTGCTCAGAGTGGGCTGACTTCCTCCTTCCGTCGGTTGGTGAGCCCCACTTGGAAAAGAAATGGACTGTACGTGAGCGATCGGTTCAGAAAGGCGGAAAAGAGAGAAAATCTCTGAAATCGAATCCGCACGACGCCGGCGGCGGCGACGGCGAGGGGTGGCTCCTCGGGGTGCGAGGAATTTTCCTCGCCTTTCGCTTGCCTTTTTCGTTCAATTTGCTGCTCGTCTCTTTCTCCCTCCCAACTCCCCAAAGCCGCCCAACTGGTCTCTCCTCTCGCGCTGCTGTTTCCCTCTCCTCCGCACGCACGCACGCGCGCGCTCCATCGCTCTCGCCCGCCTCCGCACAGCTCCTTCGGAGGCCCAAAGGGCGTGACCGCCGCGCCGCTGGATTTCTAGCCTCCTCCTCCACGCCATTGGAGCCTCACGCGACTGCCCGTCCCGTTCCTCCCCCCACCTCGGCCGGCGGCTCGTTTCTTGAACCGCGCGATCAGATCTTTCTATAGGTACCCTTCTTTAATGTTTTGTTTTCCCCATAGATCTTCCCGGTGGTCTTTTTTAATCACCATCTTCTGCCCAGTTCTTGTAACCTTGCCATTCCCGATTTCCCTCTGGATGCTCTGCTTTCTTTCTTTCGTTAGATCCTTCATGGTTAATCTCCGTGCTGTGCAGAGCCGGCGCCGGGATGGCCAAACTGATGGGCGGCGCTGCTGGCTTCCAGCAGGGGGCGATGCATGCGCAGAGAGCACGCATGCACCCGTCTGGCCTGCCTCCTCTGTCCTTCAGAACGTGCGCCCAGCTTGAGATCTCCAGGTCAAGTCCCCCGCTCTCACAACCACTACTCTGCAGTATACTACTTTTTCAGATGGTCGTATGCTTGTTGTAATTCCATGGCCTGCCGTCTGAAATTGTTATGTACGACTTGGAGCCATGTTTACCATCCAAGCTGCTCAAACTTTCAACTTCTAAAAATCCTCCTCATTCTTTTCTCCGTGTTTTTTTGTTTTGTTTAAATGAGTTCTTTCTTGAAAAGGCAATACCATTATCAACCAAACTTTAAGCTGATGATGACAGCATGCTGGTCATGTTGCAGATTCTGCAGTATCCCCCGTTTCGTGGGCGCGAAGGCCGTCAGTGTTCCCCAGCAGCAGCATGCGCGGCACAGGGTCGGCTCCATCAGAGCATCTGCCCTCTCACGCTTGCAAGATGATACCACGAGATATTTTGATTTTGTGGTCATCGGCAGCGGGGTTGCTGGCCTCAGGTACGCTCTGGAAGTTTCCAAGCACGGCTCTGTGGCTATCATTACCAAAGCAGAGCCTCATGAGAGCAACACCAACTACGCACAAGGAGGTGTCAGTGCCGTTCTATGCCCCTCGGATTCCGTGGAAAGCCATATGCAAGATACGATTGTTGCTGGGGCTTATCTCTGTGATGAAGAGACCGTCAGAGTAAGTCCAGCATCTGTCATGAGCGCAATGGTTGCTTTCTTGTCTGTCATTATACGGGTGAATGGATCCTTACCTGTGATGAACATTAATTCATTCTTCTTGATCAATAACCTCCTTCCTCATCAGATTGTATGCACAGAAGGTCCAGAGCGTGTCAAAGAGCTAATAGCCATGGGTGCTTCATTTGACCATGGCGAAGATGGCAGGCTGCACCTTGCAAGGGAAGGTGGACATTCTCATAACAGAATAGTGCACTCCGCTGATATGACAGGAAGAGAGATCGAAAGAGCACTGCTTCAGGCGGTTGAAAATGATGAAAACATTTCTTTGTTTGGCCATCACTATGCAATTGATCTGTTGACCTGTCAGGTTGGTATTTATGCTTCTTATGCATTCATTTGCTGATTCATATGCTGCGTCTTGTTTCATCGTCAAACCTTGTGTGTAATTATACTGTTGATTATTTGATGGATAGTACCTTCTTTTTGCTAATAATGTTGTTCACCTCCATTTGTTGCATCTATGTGCATGCATGTGTTTCCATTTTTTCCGCTATTACTTTGGAAACTTGACCGTTAATTAGGTGCTATCCTTCAGACTAATAAGACCACATGAAACCAAAAACTGGACTGAATATTGGTTGGCACCTGGTAAGAGTACGTGGCAATAGTTACTCGTAATATTTTATACAAGCTGCTAGTGGACTTGGCTGGATGAAATTGTTGGGGATTGGTCATTTTCTGCTTAAGGCTGAATAACCAAAATTGTCAAAAAAAAAGACTGAATAACCATTTCCTTATAGTGACTTGACAAGCAACAACTCGTCGAATAAAGTACTCCGTAGCCAAAAAACTGAAGTCTTGTCATTGAACTGCTTTGTTTTCAGGAAACAGACTTGGAAGTGACAAGGTACTGGTGATAGATGTCCTGTTGGTTTCCAAATGTTTGTCGATAGTGACATATTAAGTGCAACCTTTAAATGTTTTTTAGTAATGCTAAATAAACTGTAAGACACCTTTCCTAGATTTGATGTGGCACTACTTGGCTTGACAAGTTGTCGCCTTGTTTTTTGCTCCAATTTTTCATCTTTCATTTATTTCGTTCCAGTCACATTCAACTTCATGGGTTGTTTTGACTGAGTTACCCAATGACCCAAACAACAGTTCATGTTCCATAAATGGAAATGTGTTTGCTATGTACAAATGCACAATTAGCACCTCATATTGGAGTTTCCATTCGAACCACAGTGTCTGAAGTGAAGTGTTTTACCGCAGAACAATGGCGAAATATATTGTTATGGAGTGGATTCATTGGACACCAAAGCTCAAAAGGTACATCAACTGGAATTCTTACATCCTCCTCAGTATCCTTATTTTTCCCTCTTGTCATGTTTTTCATTTCCAGGTTACTTACCATTTTCATCAAAGATTACTTCAAGCTAGATCACATGGGTCTTATCATAATATGTCATATACAGGTAGTCCGTTTCATCTCAAAAGTAACATTGCTTGCATCTGGAGGAGCTGGCCATATATATCCCACAACAACCAATCCACCGGTACTTTAAGCACCCGTTCTTTGTTATCTCTGAATATGGTGGATTTTCTTTAATGCGTCTCTATTTATCTGATGTCTTAAATTACAACATAGTTTTTAAATGGTCTAAGATAGATGGACATATGACTGTGACATATCATCTGATTTGCCTTTCACATGAAATAGGTTATTTATGCAACGCTCACGATTTTCCTAAGACTTTTTAAATCTCAATGTTTCAGGTGGCTACTGGGGATGGAATCGCAATGTGTCATCGCGCTCAAGCTGTGATATCCAATATGGAGTGAGTTTTCCGCTGTTTTGATGCATATTTATTCCGTGTTAACTGAATTACTGACCCATGCTTCCCATCTTTTTTTTTGAACGGGTTGCTTCCCTGATCAGTTTTGCACTAGTAGCAATGTATTGATCTCAGTTCCCTTATTTTTCTTCATTCCACTTTCGTAACTTTATTTGTATACAGAATCTGGAGTTAATTGATCTCAGTTCCTTTATTTTCTTCATTCCACTTCCGTTCGTATACAGAACTCTGGAGTTAGATAATAAAATGTTGCTATTTTGCAATGGCAGGTTTGTGCAGTTCCATCCAACTGCACTAGCAGACGAAGGCCTCCCAGTAAAACCAGCTAAAACAAGAGATAATGCATTTCTTGTAACAGAAGCAGTCAGAGGAGATGGAGGAATTCTCTATAATCAATCCATGGAGAGATTTATGCCTTTATATGATGACCGTGCAGAGTTGGCGCCGAGAGACGTGGTCGCAAGAAGCATAGATGATCAACTGAAGAAGCGTGGAGAGAAGTATGTCCTTCTGGACATCAGCCACAAGCCAAGAGAGAAAATTCTTGCTCATTTTCCCAACATTGCAGCTGAATGCCTGCGGCATGGTCTGGACATCACACGGCAGCCCATACCTGTCGTTCCAGCAGCTCATTACATGTGCGGTGGTGTTCGGGCTGGCTTACAGGGGGAGACAAGTGTGAAAGGCTTATATGTTGCTGGTGAGGTTGCTTGCACTGGATTGCATGGGGCTAATCGTCTAGCAAGCAACTCATTGCTGGAAGCATTGGTATTTGCTCAGAGAGCAGTGCAGCCCTCTATCGATCACATGGTCGATGTGGATGCTGACCCTTGCCTCGCGGCGAAATGGGCTCGTCCTGTGCTCCCTATCTCTATTAGGGACAGTTCACTCTCTGACATCATTGATAGGACAAGGAAGACCAGGATGGAGCTGCAATCCATAATGTGGGAGTATGTTGGTATAGTGCGGTCAACGAACCGGCTGAAGAATGCGGAATGGAAGATTGGTGATTTGGAGTCAGAGTGGGAGCAATTTTTATTCAGGAGGGGCTGGAAGCCCACCACGGTGGGGATCGAGGCCTGCGAAATGAGGAACCTCTTTTGTTGTGCAAAGCTGGTAGTGAAGAGCGCGCTCGCGAGGCGGGAGAGCCGTGGCCTGCACTTCACAGAGGACTTCCCATACCTAGAGGAGAGCAAGAGGAAGCCTACAGTGATCTTCCCTACTACTATACAAGAGCTGACATGGAGTTCAAAGCCATTGCAGAGACAGCTGCAGTGCAAATAGTTGCCTAAGACTCAGACCATCTGAGTTGCGAGCTCGAAGATTCATTAATTGATTACAATGACTAAACTATGCTAGAGTAGCCTTTTAATCTGGCAGTATACTCCAAGCTGGAGTTGTGATAGATTCTTCAGTTATAACTAGGCTGAAGTAGCCTGTTGTATCAGCATATTTTCTTATATTATCTACCATTCCCATCAGCTTCAGGTGTTGTAACTCATAAGCTGTGAGTGGGATCGTGAAAGTTGTTCTGATACTCGTGTAGTATAGGGCTGCAGATGATTGTACACACTGATTCGATTTAAATGGCTATACTTCCATCAAACTAGATGACATCAATCTTTGTGATCAGCATATATAGATTCTCGTTTTGATAACTTTGGTCTCGGTTATTCAAAGCGCATGATGATCACGATTTGAGTGATCAGATTTCCTTATTTTTGGATGCTACCATGTACATAAGTGTTTAGTTTTGTCATGTGGAAATATTTGGTATGACAAGTACATTATTATTGACTCCATTTGTTATTACAGTGGTAGCTAAAAGCTCTGGAAAGATATTTAGGAAATCTGACACAAAACCAGTGCAAACGGTGGCAAAGTGAATTTAGTTTTTGTGGTATCCTCAGATTTCTATTCATAAGGCTGGTAAAATGAAGAAAAAATATAAATAAAAAATAAAATGGCCCAGTAACCCCTTCTAAACCGTTAGCCAGATCATTGGACGCACTTTACATGCTTTTCTCAGCGCTCAAAGTCATAACAAGGTCAGGATATGTAAAATGATACATACAAGCATAAGAATAATGGCTAATACAATATCATCCTCACAGCAATGTGCTACCAAGAAACACCCAGCTAATAATATCATATAAATCAATTGACCCAATACTATAGCTTCATGAGGAATGACCAACTGTAGTGTTTGGTGCTCTCTTTCTCCCTGATGGACACCAATACCTCACATGTTATCAATAATTCAGTCTTTTGGAACGACACAAACATAGCAAGGCTCACCCAAAGCTCTTGTTGTCCATCATATATGAAGTATGAAGCAATCTTGGACACAAGGAATTATACATGAAAATACCCAATCAGCCAGCTCACAATCCACCCTAACTATTGTTGGGTTCTTCTAGGTACGACGAATACCCTTGTTCTTCATTTCGGTAAACAATTCGTTGGCTTTCACCAAATCACCTTGTCTAAAGTAACCCTTGATCATGCACTCGTAAACACCTGTGTCATGTGGTACTCCCATATCAATCATCTCACTGAATTTGTCCATGGCATCATCCATCCTGCCCATTCTGCAAAATGCAGCTATCACAATCAAATATGTGACCTGGTCAGGGTTCACACCATGCTTCAACATATCTTCGAAGACAAGTATTGCTGCGTCCATCTTTCCGCACTTAGCATATGCACCAATCAGTATGGTGTAAACACTGAGACTGGGTACAACTCCGTCTCGTACCATCTGCTCACGGAAATCATTCATATCAACAAGGGATCCTTGTGTAGCATAACCATGAAGCATAATCCCGTATGAGACAACATCGGGTTTGTGGCCCTTCTCAGCCATGGAATAAAATAATTCTGCAGCTTCTTTGATTCTTCCGGTCTTGCAAAGATAGTCCATGAATGAGTTGCAAGTAAAAACGTCCCACATGATACCTTGAGTTCTCATTTCTTCCAACAACCTAGCGACTTCTTCCAACTGGCCCGAAGTGGAATATCCATGAATCAGGCTGTTATATGTCACCGTATCCGGCCGAACACCATTATCAACCATTTGCCGAAGGACCCCCTCTGCCTTGTCCATTGCTCTTGCTTTGCAATGCCCATCAATAATGGAACTATATACCACCACATTAGGCACAACCCCCTGCTGTTTCATTTCATGGAATAGATCCAAAGCTTTGCTTATTTCACCCTCCTTCAAGAAGCCATCAATTACCGTGTTGTATGAAACCACGTCGGGAGAGTGGTCAGATCCTTTTTTGGTCATCATCCGGAGCAGGTCAAGCGCACGCTGGCTCCTCCCGTTGTTGCAGAAGCCCTTGAGAATTATTGAGTAGGAAATGACATTAGGCAGATCGCCGGGCATCCTGTGGAGCAGCACGTCCAGAGCCTCCTCCGTTCGCTTCATGTCACAGAGGCATTTGAATAAGCCGCTGAAGGTGACAACGTCCGCGGTGATGCCTGTCTTGAGGAGGTGGCCGAAGAAGGCAGGCCCTAGGTCCGGGCGGCGTGCACGGTGGCAGCAATCAATCAGTATGTTGTATGTGTGAACGGTGCGTGCCGTCACCACACGTTGGCCTGCTCGGGCCATTTGTTTGAAGAGGGCGATGGCCAGGGCAGGGCCATCGGGGCAGGCGATGGAGGGCGGGGCACGCGCGAGGGCGGCGAAAAGCCGTTGAGCGCGCGTCCTGGTACCTTGACGGGTTGACGAAGCAATTTGCCGAACAGTTGGTGCGCAAGCTCCGGACTGAGCGTCTCCGAGCCCAGACGATCCTTGAATTCGTCCAGCAGCTGATAGCCGGGTGAGGGGCCGTGGTCGTGGAAAGAAGGGGAGCGGGGTCGGAAGCGTGGCATTGCCGCCGCCGCCTAGGATAGGAGGTCGCGCTCCCTCCTCCTCTAGCGGCGGTGAATGCAGGCGGCAGCGACAAACCGCCGGCCCTAGGGATGGCAATGGGTACCCATGACCCACGTACCCGCCGGGTAAAAACCCAATAGGAGTACGGGTTTGGGACAACATATTACCCATGGGTTTGTAAATGGGAAAATATCATACCCATCGGGTAGAGTGGGTACGGGTATGAGATCATAGAACCCATACCCGCGTACCCATGTACCCATCTAAAATTAACAAATAGGTCACTGCAATATTCTAAACTACTTAATTTTTCCCTAATCATGCCTTCATGTTGCTAGGCTGAACCTCACGCTCCCCGGTCTCACAATCGTTGGTAGGTTAGTGATGATTAGACCCCTATTTAGGATCATTTCACCTCTTATCATATTTTTTAAATCAATTTAATGTGTTGTAAGCGCGGGTATTTTTACCCGCGGGTACCCATTTACCCTGTCGGGTGACGGGTATGGGAAAAACTTGTACCCGTTGACGGGTATGGGTACGGGTAACGGGTAAGAATAAAGGTGACGGGTACGGGTATGGGATGGCTCTACCCGTACCCATACCCTGCGGGTGCCATCCCTGGCCGGCCCGTGCCCTGGTGGAGGACGACGACGGAAGACTCCGCAGAGCTCTCCGTCCTTCCTGCAGCGGCCGTGAGTGCTGGAGCGCGCCGGCGACGACGAACCGCCGGCGCAATCCCTGGTGCTGGTGGGAGGAAGGCGGAAGTGGGTGGGGAAATTTTGGATCGGAACGGGATTCGATTTGGAGGTGTGCGTAATGGTGAGTATCATGCATTTTGGCAGAGAGATTGGGAAGAGTTCGTACCTCGAGCATGCGTCCTGCATTCTCCACAGAATCTTTCCGAGTTCCGTATCGGCGTGAGTGTCTCCCTTCCGCTCCGGGTCTCTACCAGATTCAACGTTCCAAAAGTGTTAAATAACCGCCTGTTTTACACTTTTTTTTTCGATTTCGTTCGCCGATCAGATCCCTTAAAAACCATACAAATTTAGGGCCATGTTTGATTCATAGGAATTTCGAAATAAATGTCTACATATGTTTGAAATTCATTTATTCATCTATCTACCATACAATATTCGTGGCTTTCAATAAAGTGTATGTATATTCCGTGCAATTAAAAATATAAAATATATGAAATATCAGTAAAATGTGTATGTATATTATATTAAACATTCACAAACTTCAAATAAAATGTTATTGTGTATCCAAAAAAAATATAGTGTATTTACCGAGACAACTGAAAACGTAAATACTCCCTTCATACCAAGTGATTCAAAGGATTCAAGAAAAAAAAAGTAAGAATAGGGAAAAGTCAAGGCTATGGGAAAAATTCATATGGGTAAGGGAATCTCCAATGGGGGCGACGCAAATGGACGTTTAGTAGTTGTTTGCGTCCGCACAGTCGAAAAATGTGTCTGGGAGCAGGCCCAACACATAGTGATCGGGCTGTCAACACTGCCTAAATATGCGTTGAATGGATGTTGCGCGTCGCCGAATGTCCACCGAATCTCATGTAGGACCTGCGCGTCTGTGGCTCGGACGCCACTAACATTCCCGCCGGTAGCCATTCCCAGCCTAAAATATCAAAGTTGACCGGCGCCAACACTCTAGCCCATTGTGATGGACGTCCTCGTTGCCGCAGCCACCATGGATTCCGAGGAAACCCTCGCAGCCACTGCCTCGAACTCCCCCATAGCCACCACCACAACCCTAATGGAGACCGCATCTCCAGCCGACTCAAAGCGTGCCGCCACCGGCGGCCGGGAAGCTAAGCCAAAGGCGCCAAAGAAGCTTCTATCGAAGGAGAAGAAAGGCGTCGAGGCCGCGAAGCTTCGCAGCCGGCACAAGATTTTGAAGGAGAGGAATGCAACGGTGGCGGTAGCCCAGGAGGCGCAGGCCGCTGCCCAAATGGCGTGGCAGATGCAGGTGAAAGCCGACGTCCACGTAGGCCTCCATCATGGCCTCCATCCGAGCCTAGCGGAGGCCATGCTCTTCATCAAGCAAGAGAGGATCGTGGGCGTCGCTCTACCGGCCTCGTCGGTGAGCTCGGTAAGTCTCCGTGGGCTGGAACGCTTGCACCCTCGCAGGTCCATGCGTCCTCGAACGCCTGCACCCTCGCAGGTCCACGCGGCAGTCGCGGTTTGCCTCCAGCGCTGCGTCGGTCCAGTTTTATGGGGCTCCGGTTCCCGCCCTGAACCGGACGCCGAGGAGCGGTGACTCGTGCCCGGCCGTGACACAAAAGACGGGACAAGTCCCGGAGGAGAGCATGCCGGTGGACTGCACCATGTTTGAGGAAATGACACCATCTGCCCCGATGATGGAAGACCCGGTACGTTTGCTCTCTCAGTGTCTCGCTCTGCAGTGTCATTCGTCTGACGTCCGGTGATTCGTAGGCCTATTGGACGGAACACAACGAGGGCGATATCCAGGCCATGATTATCCGCGCCAAGGACGGCTCCGCGCCCAGCACGTGATCCTCCTTCGCGTGCCGCTGCGCCCAGGCAGGCCCCTTCGGCCGCCGACACCGCCGCCCCATCGCGCGCGCCCCCCACGCCAGCGGCTACGGATGCCGTGTCATCGCGCGTCATCCGGTCGCGGACGGTGGAGATGGAGCGCGCCGAGGAGGCCCTGCGCCGCTCCATGGTCGCCTCCATCACTGGCACCAGGTCGGTGCTCATGGCGAGGGAGGTGGAGAATGTCCTATGCGACTCCTTCGAGCTGCGCGACGGCGAGTTCACAGTTCACCTGCATCACCCGGAAGATTTCCTCATCATCTTCCACTCCAAGGAGGCTCTGGATTGGATGGCCGGCGACCACTTCATCAACGGGCCCGGGTTCTGCCTCTCGGTCCGCCCCTGGTGCAAACTGGCTCACGCCGGCTCCGGCCACTTCGAGTACCACGTCGACCTAGAGATTGACGACATCCCACCGCAAGCATGGCACCTCTCCACAACAGAACACATCCTCGGAGCTAGTTGCTGGATCGAGAATCTCTACCCCACCACTCGCACGCGTGACGACCTCGCCACCTTCCGCCTCTCCGGCTGCTCCCATGACCCGCAGGAGATCAAGCGCTCCTCCACCCTGGAGATCGTCGAGCTCAACCCCGCCCAAGGCACGGCCTCGTCCCCGACTGTGCGCACGCTCACCTACCCCATCTCCGTCATTAAGAAAACGGGGGAGTAGAGCGAGTCATGCGTGAGTAGATCATGCAATTATCCGCCCCCTCAATTGTTTTTTCCAAGTTATTTACGCGATAAGTTTGTTAGGGGACACTTCGCACAAGGGAGATATTTAGGGGAGAATTTGCGCTGCGGAAGGGTTTGTTAGATGTTTGTTTCCGATAACAACTCGTGCTTCACAGTTAAATAATTTGATTGCGGTGGCATTTCTTAGGTAAATAGATGGAAGTGTGACATCACGGAAAGTGTGACATCGTAGGTTTCACATTAATAGTAAAGATGTAAAAAAACAAAAAGTGCACCATGTTTGTTATTCTATTTTGTAGCCAACACATTAAAATAGAAGGATGCACAAACAAAGATACAGACGTGTACACATCGAAGACCCAGCTTGCATCCATGGTTATCGGTGTAATTGTACATAAGAACCTTGAAAGGATGGAAGAAAAGAGATAAGAAAACTTTCAGGTACGAAGAATCGGAGACTGCCATCGCCAGGAAATATTTGCCCTTTTGGGTCCGAAACCGTCTGCACACATGAAGTCCTTCTGTTTGTAGGCTGTTTACTATAAAGGAGTTATTGCACGCGAGATAGGTCTGTCCATGAAGACCATCCTGTGCGAGATGATGAATTCTCTTGGATGGCCTGAACCTATATTTAGTGTTACTTCTGTCGGGACCAAACTATATGTCTGTGAGACAACTCTTATTCGAAGGCAGAACTATGGTGACAACCTGACCGCCAATGTCAATATTGTTGGGCCAGAATCATGTTCTCAAACTGATGCTGTGGAGAGCGCCTGTAGGGCAACCATCTTGCTTATGGAAGACAAAATGGGGATCTGTTTGGTAGGTATGAACTATAATAGAAGATCAGAAGTAGAGCTTTACATTTCAAAATCTGAAGCTGCTGTACAGGCTATTACTTCGGTGGGTAGTGAGATACTGAATGAGTTTGGATTGCTCTTTTTTCCTTTTATCGATCTCAGAAGAAGGGCTTTGTAGCTCTTCATCACACCTTTTAACTCACCATAATGAAGATCTTCTACCTCCACGTCTTCGGTTGTTTCGATGTGTCTGATACTTTCCCTAGCAGCAGAATCTTCTGCCGTCTCAAAATCAGCAGCTGGAGCTCCTCCAATTTTGAACTGCTGAAGCAATTTCCCTGGTATCTCCGAAGGACCGTAATAGGTGACGATGGCTGACACTTCGTCATCTTCATGTGTATGGGAGGTGTATCTTGCATCTGGAAGACCCAGGTCATGTAACATAATACCAAATATTAACTTGCAAGGGATCTTCACAACATGTGGAACTGGCGGGTGGTTCTCATTGGAGCTCTCGGTCGGTGGCATACCATATTGTTGCTGTTAATAGTAATAAAGAGATTGTCCGTTGGTGACTTTGCAAAAATCACATAGATCAAACTTAGTTTGTTGTGAAGCTTGTTTTCTGTAAGCAACATGCCAACTTAGTGTTTTCCTACCTAACTTTCATGAATCATAATATCCTACAAAGGGTATGGAACACCAACACGGACAGCAAGATAGAGTAACTAATAGCATCAGTAGGTCTGAAGTTTAACTAACCTTTCTGACAGTATCCTGGAGTACCACAGTATCATGTCTGGTTTGGTACCACCTATAAAAAAAATAAAGACGCGCTAAATGTGACGATGAAAGAACTTAAGAGCCACAGTAATATGTAAGCAGAAGAATGATGCATAGAGACAACAGTTTCTATTTACTTGGCCGTGTAGCATGGAGTAAATCACAGCAGTGGGGGCTCAAATACAAATCATATTTGTTTCATTAGGCCTACAAACAAAATGGAGCGGCTGGTTCCATCAGCTAGGACAAAAAATCAAAGTTAACCTGATTTACTACATATCATTATAAGTAGAATACGTATTGAGCTTTTTATGAGATCTACATCCACTTTGACAACAATTATACATGAGTCATGCTGAGAAGAAGAAAAAAATGGACACTATGAGTGAACTATTTTTCTCCGATCAAACAATAATTGTCCATATTGGCAACACACTGGGATGGGGCATGAACAGATCCATATTACGACCATTTAAACCCTGGATATGTCTCATGTATTTATATCATTCTGCGTCTTTATTCCATTTGGTCTCACATTTTTAAGTTTGTAAACCTATATTTTGGCGTAATGCAGACACCAATAAGTAAAGGACACTAAAACAACAAGCTAATATGGCAGATATAACAATACATAATTCACAATAAGTAACTCATACAATCTGTAATGAACCACTGAAACAAGATATGTTCATACTGTCTCTGGACGTTGGATGGGTTGCGCGGATTTCTGTAGAGCACGTCCGCACGTGTGCTGCAGTCTAAAAGCTGGGCTTGTTTTAAGCTACACAGCATGGCAACGGGAGCGAATATAACTAACTAACTAACTTGATTACATAGGCAGCGAGAAGCTAATTTGAGAAAAGCATAGTATGACCAACACACAGGGGTCGGAAATGATAGGGAGAACTTCACAAAAGGGATATATAAAGATCGCCACAAGCGATAAAAACAGCTTCTAAAGAAGAACTTTAAAAAGACCAACTAAAAAAGGATAAATATAGAGGCATATAAGCTAATTGATATAAATTAGGCAGTGAAAAACCATACTAAGAACCTGAGTCAATGCAATATCTCACCTCACCTCACCTCACCAGCCAAGCTAGAAATGCAATTCTGGAAATGGAACAAAAAGTGAGAACCAATGGTAATACCAATATATTAAAAATATGACTAATAATCTATCTAGGCCATCGTGAGTAAATCACATGCTTCAAAGGCAAAGGAAGAGAAACATACTTTAGGCTCTTTTAATGCTGCATCTGATAAAAGGTTGGCTTTGTCCAAGGAAGAATTGTCCAGATTATTTTCATATTCAGTAAGCTGGTCTGGTAAAATTCCAGAAGATGGTGGAGAATCTGATGGAACTTATACTTGACTGTGACTTATTTAAAATCCCAGAAAATCCATGGGTGGATCGAGAGCTTCCTCGGTACAAGCCAGCGGTGATGATCAAATACAACATCATCTATGTAACCTATGAATCACCTGCAAGCAGTTATGGGATTAGCCTGTGATAACGTTAAAGATCAACTTAGAAAATGCAGCATTTGCATAGATTTCGTAGGACAAATAGTTTTGGCCAGTTGGACGGTAGATAAGTCATATATACAAAGTATGGAAATGCATGGGACATCAAATAAATAGACAGGGACATAGAAATATATAATACATAACATCCAACTCTACACGAATTAACCAAACCAGATAAGTACCCGCAGCTCAACTATCTATACGTAGTCATATAAAAGCTGAGAGAGCAATCCAACCGAACCACAAAAAGCATATATTGCATTTTCTGACCAGCTGAGATTAATACACTCAACATGAGAGAACTTTTCATGCATTCTGCAAGTAAAAGACATGAGGTAATATCAAAACATCTGTTCATGACATACAAAATAGCACCATGGATGGAGAAACAATGCAAGAAAATGAACACACCTGTTACAGAAGTTATCGGTATCTGATAGGCCCTTGTTGATTTACTAATGGCATGCAACACTGCAATTAATACCCAGCCCTGTAGAATAGAGAGGCATAGCCCATGGACGTGACAAAACATATATTGAGAAACGTAAATGTTCCATCCACAAGTCGATCATATAAACATACTAACCATCATATGTCATCACCTTTGAGCTGACAAATAAAACTATGACAGGTCTTTGTTCACCAAGCTGTACGACTTCATCTGCATCCAAATTAAAAGTCGATTCACCACACATCATAACACTGGTCTGCTGACCTTGGCGAGGAGAATCAAGCCTCCGTATCATGCACCAATTTACCAATTTACTACATAGCATCACCATGTCGATCAATTGGTTGGAGCCATCAAACCACCTACTGGGATTTATAAAGCTGTAAATATGTAGCAACTAAATGTTCTTTATATGTTATAGTCATACCTAACTATTGTTCAGATGTAACTGAAAACAGAGGTATGTAACTGCGAATAACCACTCTGTGAACTTAAAAAGGGAACTGAGCAAATACTGGCACTTGATTAAGAATATACTTTCTAACAGCAGTAGCTAATATTTCCTAAAAACCCAT
Source organism: Lolium rigidum (assembly GCF_022539505.1). Lineage (NCBI taxonomy): Eukaryota > Viridiplantae > Streptophyta > Magnoliopsida > Poales > Poaceae > Lolium > Lolium rigidum. Next base: position 17,723,254 of record NC_061509.1, on the reverse strand, counting down.
TAGCTAACAACAAAAAATTATGCCTAGTAAGCCATTCTGCAAATAAGATGGAATTACATATTTTGAAATTCATTTATTCATCTATCTACCATACAATATTCGTGGCTTTCAATAAAGTGTATATATATTCCGTGAAATAAAAATTATAAAATATATGAAATATTAGTAAAATGTGTATGTATATTACATTAAACATTCACAAACTTCAAAGAAAATGTTCTTGTGTATCTGAAAAATATAGTGTATTTACCGAGACAACTGAAAACATAAATACTCCCTTCATACCAAGTGATTCAAAGGATTCAAGAAAAAAAAGTAAGAATAGGGAAAAGTTAAGACTATGGGAAAAATTCATATGGGTAAGGGAATCTCCAATGGGGGCGACGCAAATGGACGTTGAGTAGTTGTTTGCGTCCGCACAGTCGAAAAATGCGTCTGGGAGCAAGCCCAGCGCATAGTGATCGGGCTGTAAACACTGCTAAATATGCGTTGAATGGACGTTGCGCGTCACCGAATGTCCACCGAATCTCATGTAGGACCTGCGCGTCCGTGGCTCGGACGCCACTAAAATTCTCGCCGGTAGCCATTCCCAGCCTAAAATATCAAAGTTGACCGGCGCCAACACTCTAGCCCATTGTGATGGACGTCCTCGTTGCCGCAGCCACCATGGATTCCGAGGAAACCCTCGCAGCCACTGCCTCGGACTCCCCCATAGCCACCACCACAGCCCCAATGGAGACCGCATCTCCAGCCAACTCAAAGCGTGCCGCCACCGGTGGCCGGGAAGCTAAGCCAAAGGTGCCAAAGAAGCTTTTATCGAAGGAGAAGAAAGGCGTCGAGGCCGCGAAGCGTCGCGGACGGCACAAGATTCTGAAGGAGAGGAATGCAACGGTGGCGGCCGCCCAGGAGGCGCAGGCCGCTGCCCAAATGGCGTGGCAGATGCAGGTGAAAGCCGACGTCCACGTAGGCCTCCATCATGGCCTCCATCCGAGCCTAGCGGAGGCCATGCTCTTCATCAAGCAAGAGAGGATCGTGGGCGTCGCTCTACCGGCCTCGTTGGTGAGCTCGGTAAGTCACCGTGGGCTGGAACGCTTGCACCCTCGCAGGTCCATGCGTCCTCGAACGCCTGCACCCTCGCAGGTCCACGCGGCGTCGCGGTTTGCCTCCAGCGCTGCGTCGGTCCAGTTTTATGGGGCTCCGGTTCCCGCCCTGAACCGGACGCCGAGGAGCGGTGACTCGTGCCCGGTCATGACACAGAAGACGCGACAGGTCCCGGAGGAGAGCATGCTGGTGGACTGCACCATGTTTGAGGAAATGACACCATCTGCCCCGATGATGGAAGACCCGGTACATTTGCTCTCTCAGTGTCTCGCTCTGCAATGTCATTCGTCTGACGTCCGGTGATTCGTAGGCCTATTGGACGGGACACAACGAGGGCGATATCCAGGCCATGATTATCCGCGCCAAGGACGGCTCCGCGCCCTGCGCGTGATCCTCCTTCGCGTGCCGCTGCGCCCAGGCAGGCCCCTTCGGCCGCCGACACCGCCGCCCCATCGCGCGCGCCCCCCGCGCCGGCGGCTACGGACGCCATGTCGTCGCGTGTCATCCTGTCGCGGACGGTGGAGATGGAGCGCGTCAAGGAGGCCCTGCGCCGCTCCATGGTCGCCTCCATCACTGGCACCAGGTCGGTGGTCATGGCGAGGGAGGTGGAGAATGTCCTATGCGACTCCTTCGAGCTGCGCGACGGCTAGTTCACAGTTCACCTGTGTAAAGGTATTTTACCCTTATCCATTATTTTGGTAACTATGACACCGTGCTAGAGTATTTGGACTAATACATGTCTACAAGATGATTCCCAGGTATTAGCCAAAGAGGTATAATGGTGTGTCAATGGAACAAGAATGCAATGGGAGACCCCCCACTTCGATGGAAAATCAACAAGGGTTTTTCAGAGCCTGGCCGGTCCCTGGCCCGGTCAGACCGACCCTGGCACCGGCAAGCCCGGCGCCGACCGGCCCTAGGACTGGTGCCAACCGGATGGAATCCAGTAAGGTTAGGCGCTGGTCCGGTCAGGGTCCGGTCGCAGGCCCGGTCTGGACCGGCCGGTCCGGTCGGACCAGATGGAGGACCGGCCGCCCCGGCGCCCAACCGGCCTACGCGCTTTTGCCAACCGGGCGTGATCCAGTACCCAAATAAGTTGCACCGGTCGAGACCCGGTCCCAGCTCCGGTTGAAACCGGCCGGTCCGGTTGCAGGCCCGGTCTGACCGGCCCGTGCGCCGGCCTGTCCGGCGCCAAATCCGGTTGAGCGGGTTTCTCGCGGAATCTACTGATGTGTCAAGTGGGCAATAGCCATATTTCAAGTGACACTATAAATATCCCTTCTCCTACCTCTGAAAGAGTAGGCACTACACTACAAGCTGTTCTTGAGCTCTCTCTCTCTCTCATACTCCATTGTTAGAAACACCAAAAGCCTCAGATCTACCTCCTCCACCACCCAAACTCAAATCCCTCCGGGGAAACGATAGAGGAGGACCCGATCTACAGTTCTACCAAGCCAAATATCATTCCCCCTTGTATTCATCAAGAAGCTTGCTCTCTAGGGTTCCTTGGAAACCCTAGGTGGGCAAGAGTGGTCCGGAAGCATCCGAGCCGTGGATTTGCTCTCGACAAGATTGTGAAGGTTTGGAGGCTACCTCAAAGTCTACCACAAGTGAGAGAGCTATTCCTTCGTGGGATAGGCTCGGAGAATAGGGTGAGCCTTCGTGGCACGGGGAATCCTTCGTGGGACCTCCACTCCTCCAAACGTGACGTACCTTCTTGCAAAGGAAGGGAACACGGGAATAAACCCTCGTCTCCGCGTGCTATCGGTTATCTCTAACCGAACTCTTTACTTGTGATTTAGTCGCCTCGTGAGAGCCTTCGTGCTCGAGTTAGTTGTATCCTCATATAGGTTGTTTCACCTAGTTTGCATTAGGCTCATCTTTATATTCCGCAAAGCCTAATATTGCAAAGAAAGAATTAAAATCTGTAGAAACCTATTCACCCCCCTCTAGATTTACCATCTCTGAACTTTCAATTGGTATCAGAGCCTGGACTCTTATTAAGGGCTTCACCGCCTTAAGAGTGAGATGGAAAAACTATTCGAGGGTCTAGATGAAGACTCTAACCTTTCGGTTAGAGAAATGAAATCTAGATTCTTGGCATATGATGCCGAGAAGAAGAAAAAGGAGGATGAACTACAAAGCCAAATGGCACAGATGACTGCCATGCTTAAGAACTTGACTAATGGGAATCCTAGTGGGGCTTCGGTCTCTCAAGTAAGTTTCCATGAAGTCAACCATGACTATCCCAAAAACACTTCACCCATGCCTCATATAAACCATAGTGGGACCGTTCCCCATTTTGATGGAACTCACTTTCCTTTTTGGAAATCTGCTATGGAATCTGATATTCTGCACTGCAAGTGTGGAGCTATGGGAGATCATTGTTCATGGATACCGGGAGCCACATGATCCCGTTCGGTTGACCTCCACCGAGTTCTACAACCGTCAACTCAATGCCTCCGCACGTGACAAGATTAGAAGTGGCATCAACCGCAAGCTCCTTGATCAAGTCAATGACATTGACTCCGCTAAAGAGTTGTGGGATCGGATCGTAGTACTCCAAGAGGGAACCGATTTGATCCAAGAAGCTCTTTATGAGTCCGCAAAGCAAGAGGCCACCATGTTCATGATTAGAGAAGGAGAATCTGTAGCCGATGCCTATGCAAGGCTTGGTGCTCTTAAAGTGAGGGTCAAGGGACTTGGTGTTGAGAAGTACAATGACGGCTTCGAGATGAATGAAGCATTCATAAAGTCCAAGGTCATTGCCATGATTGCAGTCAAGCAAGAAGACACCAACCTTGCACTCAACTTGCAAATCATTACCAAGAGTGCTGATCTGAATTCCGATGATCTATTCTCCTATGTGGCCGCCAATGAAAACATGGCCAAGATAGGAAAAAGGCTCATGTCGATGAACCATGTGGATGAAGCCTCACGCAACCATGAAGCGTCACACAACCTTGCTCTCAAAGCTAGAGCTGACCATGGAAGAGAAGAAGACTATGAAATTGAAGAAGATGAAGAGATGACTTCAACTAGTGACATTGCTACCGACTTTGCTTTCTTTGCCAAGAAGTACAAGGCAAAGTTCCCAATGCTCAATGACAAGAAGAAGAAGAGAACCTGCTACAACTATGATGAAGATAGCCACTTTGCAAATGAGTGCCCTTATGAGAAAAGGGTAGACAAGCCAAAGTTTGTCAAAGGGGTCAAGCCAAGATTGAAGCCAAACCCAATCAACGATCGATACAAGAAGAACAAGGGAAGAGCCTTTGTTGGGGCCGAGTACATCTCCGATGAAGAATAGGAAGATGAGGAGAAGGAGGCCGGAGTGGCCGGTTTGGCTTTCTCCAAGCCCGGGTCACTCTTCACATATGACTACTCCAAGGACTACTCCACAGAGAATGATGTCAGTTCTTCCTTCATGGCAAGAATGACTCAAGATGATGACTCCGATGATTCTCTCCCCTCTACGATCGTTGGCTCTTGTCTAATGGCAAGAGAAACCAAGGTAATGGTCTCCCCACCTTCCCTAACTAGTGTTCTCGATGATGAATCTGAAAATCAAGAAGAATTAGCCATGCTTAAGGAACTTTACAAAGTTAGATGCACCCTTCGTGGTGAAGCTCTTGTCAAGTTTGATTTCTTGATGGACTCCCTCAAAGAAAAGGACGAGTCCATTGAGGAATTAGAATATCACTTGAATGATAAGGAACGGAGATTCAATCTCCTAAGACAAGAGCTAAAAACCGAAAGGTGCATATCTCAAGGCCTTAAGCAACAAATTGAAACTTATGAACTAGATAAAGTTAAGGATCTTGAAACTATTGAAAGGGCTCAATCATTGACCCAAGAGCTCAATGCCTCAAAGGAGGAGCTTGAAGTTGCTCATGCTTCTCTCACTAGGGATCTTGACCACCTTGAAAGAGCTAACAAGCTTGTTAAGGATGAGCTCAAGAAACTTGGAGAGAACCATGACCTACTCCAAGAAACCTACTCAAAGGCTCTTGAATCAATGAATGATCCCATTATTGATAAAGATGTTGGTAGTTCCTCCACCTCCTTTACTAGTGAGCATGCTAAGCTTGTTGCGGAACATGTTCGTTTACAAGAGGAACTATCTTTGCATGTTGAGACCAATACATATCTTGAATCTTTGGTAACCAAATATGGTCTCAACTATCATCCTAATGAATCGTCTTGTGAGCAAGCAACTATTCTTGAAGAAAATGTTAGGTTAAAGAAGGAACTTGCCAAGTTCACCACAACCAAGAATAAGATGGGATTGGATGACCTCTTGAGTAAGCAAAGGTCAAACAATCAAAAGCATGGACTTGGGTATGTTACCAAGACCTACAAGAAGAACAACTACAAGAAGGAGAAGCCCGCTCAAGAAAATAACAAGAAGGTCACTAATGATGGCAAAGCCCCAAAGGGCAAAGCCACTAGTGGTGACCGCACGGGGCCAAACAATCACTATGCTTTATTTATTGATTATTATGGTGATGTTTATGCTAACTATTATGGCCCTCGTAATGGCTATGCTTATAGAGAGTACTCAATTTGGGTACCAAAAGATATTGTTGCCATTAAAAAGGAACCCATTAATCGATGGGTTCCTAAATCCTCTACTTGATTTTGTAGGGGTATTCCTCCGGTGGTCCAAAATGGGTGTTTGATAGTGGATGCTAATGTCTACGCACGCTTCTATTCTTGTAGACAGTGTTGGGCCTTGATACGCGTGAAG
>NC_061509.1:17667820-17717303 GCF_022539505.1 Lolium rigidum | reverse complement strand
AGTTGTATCCAAAATACACAAATTAGAGGCAAAACAATAGCAAAAGTGTTCGGGAAAGTAGATACGTTTTGGACGTATCAACGAGCTGCCCGAACCATGGCAGCATTCGAATCCACCTTATCTATCTAGAAATACAACCTTTGCGGTAAAGAGGATTTGCGGTATGGGGAGGCTGACATTGGGGACCCATGAGCCGACAGCGTCGTCAACGTTTTAAAGGTGGCGGGAGATCGAAAGAAAAAATAAGCCAAAAATCAGTTGGTAAACAAATTCAAGAAAAGAAACATTTACCTTTACGAGAGGATGACATGCGGGACCCATGAGGCGAGCATCATCCTCAATTATTTCAAGGCGGCGGGGATCAAAATAAAAAGGAAATAGCCGAGAAATTAATTAGGGTCAAAAATGAATCCATAAAAGGAAACTTGTATTGTTCATAGAGGATGACATGTGGGACCGACTTGCCAGCCTACGTCGTCATCGTTTCAAAGGGGCGAGGGATCAAAAGAAAAAGGCAAATAGCCGTAAATTAGGGAAAAAATAAATCCAACAAAGGAAACTTTTATTGTTCATAGAGGATGACATGCAGGACCCATGAGCCAGCAGACTTCCTCAACGTTTCAAAGTCGGCATGAGATTGAAAGAAAAAGTCAAGTGACATAATATCGGAGCCAAAAATAATCCAAGAAAAGAAACTTTATTGTACATAGAGGATGACATGCGGGTCCCATTTTGTAGCAACGGTCTCAACGCTTCCAAGGCGGCACAGGACCGAAAGAAAAATGAAGTAGCCGGAAATCAGGGTGTGAAAAAAATCCAAGAAAAGAAAGATTTCAATTGGGTCTGTATCCGGACATCTGGGCCTTCGAACTATCCTGCTGGGCCTTTTGACTCGTACAATTTCAGCCCACTCCAAAACAGGAAAGGTCGGATTTTTCTCAAAAAAAAAACAGGAAAGTCCTATGTCGTTGCCTAATCGACGGTACCTCGGAGGAGGGATCCTCACGAGGGGGAGAAGAAGTAGGGGCCATAGGGCGGAGTGCTCTCGGGACGGTGGTACGCGAGTTACCCAGCTTCGGAACACCTGCACGATGACAGGGCCTACTGCTGCTTGTCTGGAATTATCTGGGCGCTTTCGCGTTGTTACAATGGTTGTGGTTGTCTCGCTTCTAGCTCGAGATCTCCCCTCGGGAGCTCCCGGGATCCGGCTTATATAGGCGCACGGATCTAGGGTTTACATGGAGAGTCCTAGCCGGATTACAGGTTGCCTAACTACGCGTACAATGTCTTGCCGTGTACGTCAAGGATCCGCCTTCCATCTACGTCGTACTGGATCCGGGTTCCTTATGGGCCTCCACGGATCCGGCTTCCTTCATGGGCCTTCACGGATTTGACTCCTGGCATAGACCTCTTCGGATCCGGGTACCTCTGTAGGTCGGTTCGGATCCGGGTACCTCTCATAAGGCGGTTCGGATCCGGCTACCTTCCCGGGCGGTTAGGATCCGGGTACCTCTCGTAAGGCGGTTCGGATCCGGCTACCTTCCTAGGGCGGTTAGGATCCGGGTACCTCCGTAGGGCGGTTCGGATCCGGCTACCTTCATAGGGCGGTTCGAGATCCAGGCTACCTTCGTAGGGCGGTTCGGATCCGGCTCCTTGTTCTCGGGTTGGACATCTTCCATCTTGATCAACAACAACCGGGCTGCCCGGTGGGCCATATGCTATCACCACCATCTGCTGGGCCACCCGGGCTTGCCGGAATCGGACCATGTCGATGGTATACCTATGAAGTATATCCACAACAAGTAGCCCCGGAGTTCTCCAAGATTCACCGTTCTTCCATCCAGCTCAGCCTTGCACATGTATCTTCATCCTTTGGCTGGATCGAATAATAGAGAATCTTGAAGGACTCCAAACTTCATATCTCCAACCAAGTATTGGTCGAAAACTTCATGATCCAATGGTCAGATTCTTCGAAGACACCATCCAACGTAATCTTCGATATGGATCCGACTAGCCAAATGTAGGTTCGGATCTGACTAGCCAAAATATAGGTGTGGATCCGACTACCCAAAAATATAGGTGCGGATCCGACTAACAAAAAATTAGGTGCGGATCCGGCTACCAAAAATTGAGGTGCGGATCCGACTAGCCAAAATTAGGTGCGGATCCGGCTACCAAAAAATAGTTGCGGATCCGGCTACCAAATATATAGGTGCGGATCCGGCTACCAAAAATTAGGTGCGGATCCGACTAGTTAGCCAGATTTTCGCCATCTTTGAAATTTTTCTTGACATTACTATATGTATGTAGCCCCCGAGTGTTGAGTCGGCTTGCTCCAAGGAGACTCGATGCTCAGAAACTTAGCCCCCAAGCGTCAAGGTGGAAAATTTCCGGCTTGTTGCTCCAAAGAGAACTTCATCGATGTAGCCCCCGAGCGCCAAGGTGAATTTACTTGAAAATACGGCTTGGTGCTCTTAGAGTAGCTTTATCTTTATATGTGACTTAGGAATAGCGTAAATCCCAAGCATCTAGGCGGAAATTTCCTGCGCTGATACCCGAAAGGAAACACACTTTTCACCTAAGATCAAACCGCAGCCCCCGAGGGTTGGTTCCGGCTAAGCATAGCGGAATCAAGAGTCAAGTTGCTTTTCCAGCTGTGCACGCCATGGATCCGCCTAACCTTCTCTCATTGGATCCGGCTAGCTTCCCCAGGGCTTCGCGCGATGCTAGATCTGCTTGAAAACACCTTAAATCGAGGACTGTTGTACGTCCAAGTGTCATGTACCTGATACATAAACATAAAAACATATTTGTATTAAATTGTTTCTTTGATCATGTTCAACGAATAAATGTAAGGCGGAACAAAAACAGCCTTTGAACAAATGTTTTAAAGCTGAAACTATGCAGCTGTTGAACAACATAAAACTGTCAAGGCGGAAAAAACTCGACTATCTTGAACAGTTAATGTAATTTATATGTTTTAAGCAAGTGCTGGTTTATCCGTTCTTCTGGTTCATATGCTTGACTTTTCGCGAGACGGCGAACTTTAAACACAGAACATCTGCTGAGGCGATAGCGCTTAATAGCGAAACAATCAAGAACCTCAGAAACAGAGGCCGGTTTTAAGTACCGAAATGTCACTACTAAGGAATCCACATATAAACAACGAAAACGTGTAGGCCGAGAAAACTCAAGCTAACGCCCGAAGGCGGAAATTTTGCGGCGTACTCGGAGCCTTAGGCGGCAAAAACAAGTACAAAGTTCTTCACGAGCGCGAGGCAAATCGTGGAAAAGATATGACCAACAGCGAAAGCGGTAAAAGACTCGAGGATATGAGTGAACCAATCTTAATCTCATGATCATAAAATTTTAAAATATTAAATATAAATAAGGACTTAGTCTGTTTGGAGCGGAGTCAACGTCGGTCGTGGCGATTTTTCTTCGGCGTTCCGTCGAGCCGGTGCGAGATTGATTATCGTCGTGGTCTCGTAGGTGCGGATTCGATCACCAAAATATAGGTGCGGATCCGGCTACCAGCAATTAGGTGCGGATCCTCCTACCAAAATTTAGGTGTGGATCCGACTTCCAAAAATTTAGGTGCGGATCCACCTACCAAAATTTTGGTATGGATCCGGCTACAAGAATATATGTGCGGATCCGACTACCAAAAATAGGTATGGATCCGGCTCCCAAAATATAGGTGCGGATCCGACTACCAAAAATAGGTATGGATCCGACTACCAAAAACGGAGGCGCGGATCCGGCAGCCAAAAATATAGGTGCGGATCCGACTATCAAAAACGTAGGAGCGGATCCGGCAACCAAAAATATAGGTGCGGACCCGACTATCAAAAACGTAGGCGTGGATCCGGCAACCAAAAATATAGGTGCGGATCCGACTACCAAAACCAGGATTTGAATTTTTCAGATCTAAGGCGGAATCTTCCCTAGAAAGCTCCTGCGACTCAGATTGGATCTTCGCGACCGCGTCCAGCTCGGCGGCGGTCGCGTCAGCGTTACTTACCAGAGCGTTTCCGTCGGAATCGACGGTTTCGCCGATGAAGATGTGGATGCCGCCGATTGGGACGATGGAGAGCTTGACGGGGTTTGACCTAGCCGGAATCCAGAATTCGTCCGGAGGGACGTTCGGAAAATTCCCAGCATAGAGTACTCGCCCCACAGCGATCGAGTCGTCGTAGCTTCCCATGGCGGAACCCTCCCGGTTCCGGCCTCCAGACGCCACAGGCCCCACGGTGGGCGCCAACTGTCGTTGCCTAATCGACGGTACCTCGGAGGAGGGATCCTCACGAGGGGGAGAAGAAGTAGGGGCCATAGGGCGGAGTGCTCTCGGGACGGTGGTACGCGAGTTACCCGGCTTCGGAACACCCGCACGATGACGGGGCCTACTCGCTGCTTGTCTGGAATTATCTGGGCGCTTTCGCGTTGTTACAATGGTTGTGGTTGTCTCGCTTCTAGCTCGAGATCTCCCCTCAGGGCTCCCGGGATCCGGCTTATATAGGCGCACGGATCTAGGGTTTACATGGAGAGTCCTAGCCGGATTACAGGTTGCCTAACTACGGTACAATGTCTTGCCGTGTACGTCAAGGATCCGCCTTCCATCTACGTCGTGCCGGATCCGGGTTCCTTATGGGCCTCCACGGATCCGGCTTCCTTCATGGGCCTTCACGGATCCGACTCCGGCATAGACCTCTTCGGATCCGGGTACCTCTCGTAGGTCGGTTCGGATCCGGAGTACCTCAGCAAGGCGGTTCGGATCCGGCTACCTTCCCGGGCGGTTAGGATCCGGGTACCTCCGTAAGGCGGTTCGGATCCGGCTACCTTCCTAGGGCGGTTAGGATCCGGGTACCTCGTAGGGCGGTTCGGATCCGGCTACCTTCATAGGGCGGTTCGGATCCGGCTACCTTCGTAGGGCGGTTCGGATCGGCTCCTTGTTCCTCGGGTTGGACATCTTCCATCTTGATCAACAACAACTGGGCTGCCCGGTGGGCCATATGCTATCACCACCATCTGTGGGCCACCCGGGCTTGCCGGAATCGGACCATGTCGATGGTATACCTATGAAGTATATCCACAACATCCTATGCTTCGCAAAAACAAAAAACAAGGAGATTCAACATATAAGTTTGTTTATGTAGATATAAAGATTTAATTTATCCGTTTGCAATAGCTCAGAGCGAAATACAACGTTTATTGTCTGCAAAATAAAATATCACATGTTTCTTGTACGGGGAGGCTGACATCGGGGACCCATGAGCCAGCAGCGTCGTCAACGTTTCAAAGGCGGCAGGGGATCGAAAATAAAAAAAGCCAAAAATCAGTTGGTAAAAAAATACAAGAAAAGAAAACATTTATCGTTCTGAGAGGATGATATGCGGGACCCATGAGGCAGCAGCATCCTCAACGTTTCAAAGTCGGCATGAGATCGAAAGAAAAAGGCAAGTGACATAATATCGAGAGCCAAAAATAATCCAAGAAAAGAAACTTTATTGTACATAGAGGATGACATGCGGGTCCCATTTTGTAGCGACGGTCTCAACGTTTCCAAGGCGGCACGGGACCAAAAGAAAAATGAGGCAGCGAGCATTTTCAACAATTCCAAGGCGGCAGGGGATCAAAAGAAAAATAAAGGAAATAGCCGAGAAATTAATTAGGGGTCAAAAATAAATCCACCAAAGGAAACTTTTATTGTTCATAGAGGATGACATGTGGGACCGACCTGCCAACAGACGTCCTCATCGTTTCAACGGGGGCGGGGATCAAAAGAAAAAGGCAAATAGCCGAAATTAGGGTAAAAAATAACTCCAAGAAAGGAAACTTTTATTGTTCGTAGAGGATGACATGCGGGACCCATGAGCCAGCGAGCTTACTCAACGTTTCAAAGGCGGCATGAGATCGAAAGAAAAAGGCAAGTGACCAAATATCGGGAGCCAAAAATAATCCAAGATTTATTGTACATAGAGGATGACATGTGGGTCCCATTTTGCAGCAGCGGTCTCAATGTTTGTAATGCGGCTTGAGATCAAAAGAAAAAGAAAGTAGCTAGTAATTAGGGGGTGAAAAAAAATCCAAGAAAAGAAAGTTGATGGACATAGAGGATGACATGCGGGTCCCTTGAACCAACAGCTTACTCAACGTTTCAAAGGGGGCAGGGGATCAAAAGAAAAAGGCAAGCCAAAAATCAGAGGGTGAAAAAAAATCCAACAAAGGAAACTTTTATAGCACACGAGGATGACATGCGGGTCCCATGAGCCGGCGAGGTACCTCAACGTTTCAAACGTGGCATGAGATCGAAAGAAAAAGGCAAGTGACCAAATATGAGGTGCCAAAAAAAACTCCAAGAAAAGAAAGTTGATTGCTCATAGAGGATGACATGCGGGTCTCACCGTTTGAGAGGCGGCAGGGGATCGAAAGAAAAAGGCAAGTGACCAAATATCGGGGGCCAAAAAAAATTCAAGAAAAGAAAGTTTTATAGTCCATAGAGGATGACATGCGGGTCCCATTTAGCTGCAGACGGTCTCACCGTTTGAGAGGCGGCGGGGATCGAAAGAAAAAGGCAAGTGACCAAATATGAGGTGCCAAAAAATCCAAGAAAAGAAAGTTTTATAGTACATAGAGGATGACATGCGGGTCCCATTTAGCAGCATCGGTATCACCGCTTGAGAGGCGACGGGGGATCGAAAGAAAAAGTCAAGTGACCAAATATGAGGTGCCAAAAAAATCCAAGAAAAGAAAGTTTTATAGTACATAGAGGATGACATGCGGGTCCCATTTAGCAGCAGCGGTATCACCGTTTGAGAGGCGGCAGGGGATCGAAAGAAAAAGTCAAGCGACCAAATATGAGGTGCCAAAAAAAAATCCAAGAAAAGAAAGTTTTATAGTACATAGAGGATGACATGCGGGTCCCATTTAGCAGCAGCGGTATCACTGTTTGAGAGGCAGCAGGGGATCGAAAGAAAAAGTCAAGTGACCAAATATGAGGTGCCAAAAAAATCCAAGAAAAGAAAGTTTTATAGTACATAGAGGATGACATGCGGGTCCCATTTAGCAGACAGCGGTATCACCGTTTGAGAGGCGGTAGGGGATCGAAAGAAAAAGGCAAGTGACCAAATATGAGGTGCCAAAAATAATCCAGGAAAAGAAAGTTTTATAGTACATAGAGGATGACATGCGGGTCCCATTTAGCATCGAGCGGTATCACCGTTTGAGAGGCGGCAGGGGATCGAAAGAAAAATGCAAGTGACCAAATATGAGGTGCCAAAAATAACTCCAAGAAAAGAAAGTTGATAGCTCACGAGAGGATGACATGCGGGTCCCATTTAGTCGCAGCGGTCTCAACGTTTCCAAGGCGGCAAGGGATCACAAGAAAAAGGAAGTAGCCGAGAAATCGGGGGTCAAAAAAATCCAAGAAAAGAAGGAATTTTGGTTCATAGAGGATGACAAGCGGGACCCATGATCCTGCATCGTAAACGGCTCGATCGGAGAGCGTTGAACGAGATGGCGCGATCGAGAAAAAAAACAATGCTAGAGAGGCTGCCATGTGGGCCCTACATCCCTGGGCGGTGAGGATTTGCGTTGACTCGGCCGGCGAACCCGATAATTCGCGATGCACCACGTCCCGGGCCACCATACGCGACGTTTTGGCCGCTTTCGTCGGGCTAGGTGGCCTCAAAAACGAGAAAAAAAAGTTTTGACATGAACCACGGAGGGACCAAAAATCGTCGGCCTTGGTGCACCACCAACCACGGCGCGACTTCAACTTCGTCGGCCATGGCAACTTTTCTTGTAGTGGTAGGAGCCAAGAAGCACGTGAAGGTTGTTGGTGGAGGAGTGTAGTGCGGCGCAACACCAGTGAAACCGGCGCCAACGTGGAACCTGCACAACACAATCAAGATACTTTGCCCCAACGTAACGAGTGAGGTTGTCAATCTCACCGACTTGCTGAAAACAAAGGATTAAACGTATCGAGTGGAAGATGATGTTTGTTTGCAAAGAACAATGAAGAACAATGATTGCAGTAGATTGTATTCAGATGTGAAAGAATGGACCGGGGTCCACGGTTCACTAGTGGTGTCTCTCCAATAAGATAACTAGCATCTTTGGGTGAACAAATTACAGGTGGGCAATTGACAAATAAAGATTCAATACATATCAATGATGATTACTATGAGATTTAATCAGGGCATTACGACAAAGTACATAGACCGCTATCCAGCATGCATCTATGCCTAAATAATCCACCTTCGGGTTAGCATCCGCACCCCCTCCCGTATTAAGTTGTAAACAACAGATAATTGCATTAAGTATGGTGCGTAATGTAATCAACACAAATATCCTTAGACAAAGCATCGATGTTTTATCCCTAGTAGCAACGAGCACATCCACAACCTTAGAACTTTCACATCCATCGTCCCAGATTAAATGGAGGCATGAACCCACTATCGAGCATAAATACCCCCTCTTGGAGTTACAAGTATCAACTTGGCCAGAGCCTCTACTAGCAACGGAGAGCATGCAAGAACATAAACAACACATATATGATAGATTGATAATCAACTTGACATAATATTCTAGATTCATCGGATCCCACCAAACACAACATGTAGCATTACAAATAGATGATCTTGGTCATGTTAGGCAGCTCACAAGATCTAAAAAATGATAGCACAAGCGGAGAAGACAATCATCTAGCTACTGCTATGGACCCATAGTCCAAGGATGAACTACTCACGCATCAATCCGGAGGCGGGCATGGTGATGTAGAGCCCCTCCGGTGATGATTCCCCTCTCCGGCAGGGTGCCGGAGGCGATCTCCTAAATCCCCCGAGATGGGATTGGCGGCGGCGGCGTCTCGCATAGGTTTTCCGTATCGTGGCTCTCGGTACAGAGGGTTTCGCGACGAAGGCTTTAAGTAGGCGGAAGGGCGGAGTCGGAGGGGTCACGGGGGCCCCACACGCTAGGGCCGCGCGGCCAGGGCCTAGGCCGCGCCGCCCTATGGTGCTGGCACCTCGTGGCCCCACTTCGTATCTCCTCCGGTCTTCTGGAAGCTTCGTGGAAAAATAAGACCCTGGGCGTTGATTTTGTCCAATTCCGAGAATATTTCCTTTGTAGGATTTCTGAAACCAAAAATAGCAGAAAATAGCAACTGGCACTTTGGCATCTTGTTAATAGGTTAGTGCCGGAAAATGTATAATAATGCTGTAAAGTATGTATAAAACATGCAAGCATTGTTATAAAAGTAGCATGGAACATAAGAAATTATAGATACGTTTGAGACGTATCAGGCCTCCAAGAGCAGAGGTTTGTAGAACAGCAAGTTTCCCTTAAGTGGATCACCCAAGGTTTATCGAACTCAGGGAGGTAGAGGTCAAAGATATTCCTCTCAAGCAACCCTGCAATTAAGATACAAGAAGTCTCTTGTGTCCCCAACACACCTAATACACTTGTCAGATGTATAGGTGCACTAGTTCGGCGAAGAGATATTAAAACGCGGGTGGTATAGATGGTGGTAAACGGGAATTGCGATCTGAAATAAATATTGCAGGAAATAAAGATGCAGTAAAATAGTACATAAGCGGTGTTTGCAGTATTTGAAAACAAGGCATAGGGATCATACTTTCACTAGTGGCCACTCTCAACGTTGCAATCATAATTGAATATAAATATAAGCACTTCATCATACTACTCTGAAAACACTCTCTTGTTGGATAAAGAACTCAAATTCATTGGGCAAGTGTGCAAAAGCACACCTCAAAGGCGTATTCCCAAGTACTAATAAACACCCCACACTTGTCATCGTGAGCATTCATAGGAGGTACTAACACACCACAATTCATAAGGGAGTTACACACGGCGCACACATCGTACCTTTACACCGAGGTCACGAGTAACCCGAAGTTCACATAATAAAACACTTGAGTAGCATATGACATCTAGATTGTAAAGCCTATGATCACATAAAGATCACGTCATAAGAAAGAGAGATTGAACCACATAGCTATGGTAGAGCCCTCAGCCTCGGGGGAGAACTACTCCCTCCTCATCATGGGAGACAGCAACGGCGATGAAGATGGCGGTGGTGTCGATGGAGATGGATTCCGGGGGGCACTTCCCCGTCCCGGCGGCGTGCCGGAACAGAGACTTCTGTCCCCCGAACTTGGCTTCGCGATGGCGGCGGCTACGTAACTTTTCGTGGAGGAACACCGATTTTTTTAGGGGTTTTACTTCTGGGAGAATATATAGGCGGAAGGGCGGCCTCGGAGGGGCCAGGGGGCTCCCACCCCATAGGTCGACGCGGCCAGGGGCCCCACCGCGCCGCCATATGGTGTGGGCCCCTTGCTGCCCTTCCTCGACTCCTCTTCGATGTTCTGGAAGACTCCGTGGAAAATAGGGTCGTGGGCTTTTGTTTCGTTCAATTCCGAGAATATTTCCTGTGTAGAATTTCTGAAACCAAAAATAGCAGAAAACAGGAACTGGCGCTTCGGCATCTTGTTAATAGGTTAGTCCCGGAAAATGCATAAAAGTGATATAAAGTGTGAACAAAACATGTCGGTATTGTCATAAAACTAGCATGGAACATATGAAATTATAGATACGTTGGAGACTATCAAGCATCCCCAAGCTTAGTTCCTACTCGCCCTCGAGTAGGTAAACGATAAAGAGAATAATTTCTGAAGTGACATGCTACCAACATAATCTTGATCATACTATTGTAAAGCATATGAGATGAATGAAGTGACTCAAAGCAATGGTATATAGATTGCTAACAAAAAGATGATGACTAAACAACTGAATCATATAGCAAAAACTTTCATGAATAGTACTTTCAAGACAAGCATCAAAAAGTCTTGCATAAGAGTTAACTCATAAAGCAATAGATTCTTAATAAGAGGTTTTGAAGCAACACAAAAGAAGATTTAAGTTTCAGCAATTGCTTTCAACTTGTAACATGTATATCTCATGGATAGTTGTCAACATAAAGCAATATAACAAGTGCAATAAGTAAACATGTAAGAATCAGTGCACACAGTTGACACAAGTGTTTGCTTCTAAGATAGAAAGAAGTAGGTAAAGCTGACTCAACATAAAGTAAAAGAAAGGTCCTTCGCAGAGGGAAGCGGGGATTACTCATGTGCTAGAGCTTTTTATTTTGAAAACATGGAAACAATTGTGTCAACGGTAGTAATAATTCATATGGGTTATGCATAAAACTTCCTATAAGTTGCAAGCCTCATGCATCGAATACTAATAGTGCCCGCACCTTGTCCTAATTAGCTCGGACTTCCATGGATTATCATCGCATTACATATGTTTCAACCAAGTGTCACAAAGGGGTACCTCTATGCCACATGTACAAAGGTCCAAGGAGATAAATCGCATTTGATTTCTCGATTTTGATAGATCTCAACTTGAGGACATCCATAGCGGGACAACATAGAAAACAGATAATGGACTCCTCTTTTATGCTTTAAGCATTCAACAACAATAACATTCTCATAAGAGATTCTGAGGATTAATGTCCAAGCTGAAACTTCCACCATGATACATGGCTTAGGTTGGCAGCCCAATGTTCTTCTCTAACAACATGCATACTCAAACCATTTCAACTCATGGCAAATCTCCCTTACTTCAGACAAGACGAACATGCATAGCAACTCACATGATATTCAACAAAGGTGTAACAGGTTGATGGCGTCCCCGAAACATGGTTACCGCTCAACAAGCAACTTATAAGAACTAAGATACATAAGCGACATATTCATTACCACAATAGTTTTTAGGCTACTTTCCCATGAGCTATGTATTGCAAAGACAAGGAATGAATTTTTCTTTAAAGGTAGCACGCAAGCAATTTACTTGGAATGGCAGAAAAATATCACATAGTAGGTAGTTATGGTGGACACAAATGGCATAGGTTTTGGCTCAAGGTTTTGGATGCGCGAGAAGCATTCCCTCTCAGTACAAGGCTTTGGCTAGCAAGGTTGTTTGAAGCAAACACAAGTATGAACCGGTACAGCAAAAACTTACACAAGAACATATTGCAAGCATTATAAGACTCTACACTATCTTCCTTGTTGTTCAAACACTTTTAGAAAATATCTAGACCTTAGAGAGACCAATCATGCAATCCAAATTTCAACAAGCTCTACGGTAGTTCTCCACTAATAGGTTTAAACTACATGATGCAAGAGATTAAACATGATCTACTTGAGAGCTCAAAACAATTGCCAAGTATCAAATTATTCAAGATAATATGCCAATTACCATATGAAGCATTTTCTGTTTCCAACCAAATAACAATCAATGCTGAGGCTTTCAGCTTTCGCCATGAATATTAAAGTAAAACGAAGAACACAAGTGTTCAAATGAAAAAGCGGAGCGTGTCTCTCTCCCACACATGGATTTCTAGGATCCGAATTTATTCAAACACAAACAAAAATAAAAGCACATAGACGCTCCAAGTAAAGCGCATAAGATGTGAAAGAATTAAAATATAGTTTCACTAGAGATGACCTGATAAGTTGTTGATGAAGAAGGGGATGCCTTGGGCATCCCCAAGCTTAGACGCTTGAGTCTTCTTGAAATATGCTTGGGTGACCCACGGGGGCATCCCCAAGCTTAGGCTCTTCACTCTTCTTGATCACATTATATCACCCTTCTCTCTTGACCCTTGAAAACTTCCTTCACACCAAAGTCGAAGTAATCTTATTAGCGGGTTAGTGCATAATCAAAAATTCACATGTTCATGAAGGACACAATCATTCCCAACACTTCTAGACATTACCCAAGGCTACTGAAATTTAATGGAGAAAAGAAATCCACTCAAACACAGTAAAAGAGGCAATGCGAAATAAAAGGCAGAATCTGTCAAAACAGAACAGTCCGTAAAGACGGATTTTTTCGAGGCACTTAACTTGCTCAGATCAGAAAACTCAAAACTAATGAAAGTTGCGTACATATCTGAGGATCATGCATGAATTGCTTCAGAATTTTTAGATTCTTCTACAGAGATAAAAACGCAAATTCGTGACAGCTAAAAATCTGTTTCTGCGCAGAAATCCAAATCTAGCATCAACTTTCTATTAGAGACTTTACTTGGCACAAAAACGAAATAAACATGATAAGGAGAGGTTGCTACATTATTAACAACTTCCAAGACACAACAAAACAGTAGCAAAATAAAAACATGGGTTATCTCCCAAGAAGTGCTTTCTTTATAGCCATTAAGATGGGCTCAGTAATTTTAATGATGCTCTCGGAAGAAATAAGAGTTGAAGCAAAAGAGAGCATCAAAAAGCAAATTCAAAACACATTTAAATCTAACCCGCTTCCTATGCATAGGAATCTTGTACACAAATAAATTCAAAAAAACAAAGTGACAAGCATAGGAAGATAAAACACGAGTAACTTCAAAATTTTCAGCATGTAGAGAGGTGTTTTAGTACCATGAAAATTTCTACAACCATATTTTCCTCTCTCATAATAATTTCCAGTAGCATCATGAACAAACTCAACAATATAACTATCACATAAAGCATTCTTATCCACATGCATAAAAGTATCATTACTCTCCACATAAGCATAATCAATTTTATTAGTAATAGTGGGAGTAAAACTATCACAACCATCATTGTAATCATCATAAATTGCAGGCATGGTATAATCATAATAAACTTTATCCTCCATAGTAGGTGGCACCAAAATACCACTATCATTATTATCATCATAAATGGGAGGCAAAGTATCATCAAAGAAAATTTTCTCCTCAAAACTTGGGGGACTAAAAATATCACAACCAGCTTCCCCAAGCTTAAATTCTTCCATAGCATTAACAATAATAGTGTTCAAAGAGTTCATGCTAATAACATTGCTACAACTATTTTGCAAACAAAGTTCCATGGGTTTTTTAATTCTCTCTTCAAACACATCATGTCCTAATTCAATATAAAGTTCATAAAGATCTCTAATTTTTTGTTGTTTTCCATTAAGCCTAACTAGTGAAATAAAAACAAGAAACAAAAAGATAAAATTGCAGAATCTAAAGGAGATAGCTTCGAGCACTCACACACCGGCAACAGTGCTAGGAAATAGCTCAGTAGTCGGAGGATGTGAATACCTTTTACCTTACCTCCCCGCAGAACGGCGCGCGTAAAATAGCTTGATGTCTACGCACGCTTCTATTCTTGTAGACAAGTGTTGGGACTCCAAGAGCAGAGGTTTGTAGAACGAGCAGCAAGTTTCCCTTAAATGGATCACCCAAGGTTTATCGAACTCAGGGAGGTAGAGGTCAAAGATATTCCTTTCAAGCAACCCTGCAATTAAGATACAAGAAGTCTCTTGTGTCCCCAACACACCTAATACACTTGTCAGATGTATAGGTGCACTAGTTTGGCGAAGAGATATTAAAACGCAGGTGGTATAGATGGTGGTAAACGGTAATTGCGATCTGAAATAAATATTGCAGGAAATAAAGATGCAGTAAAACAGTAAATAAGCAGTGTTTGCAGTATTTGAAAACAAGGCCTAGGGATCATACTTTCACTAGTGTCCACTCTCAACATTGCAATCATAATTGAATATAAATATAAGCACTTCATCATAGTACTCTGAAAACACTCTCTTGTTGGATAAAGACTCAAATTCATTGGGCAAGTGTGCAAAAGCACACCTCAAAGGCGTATTCCCAAGTACTAATAAACACCCCACACTGTCATCGTGAGCATTCATAGGAGGTACTAACACACCACAATTCATAAGGGAGTTACACACGACGCACACACTGTACCTTTACACCGAGGTCACAGTAACCCCGAAGTTCACATAATAAAACACTTGAGTAGCATATGACATCTAGATTGTAAAGCCTATGATCACATAAAGATCGCATCATAAGAAAGAGAGACTGAACCACATAGCTACGGTAGAGCCCTCAGCCTCGGGGGAGAACTACTCCCTCCTCATCATGGGAGACAGCAACGGCGATGAAGATGGCGGTGGTGTCGATGGAGATGGATTCCGGGGGCACTTCCCTGTCCTGGCGGCGTGCCAGAACAGAGACTTTTGTCCCCCGAACTTGGCTTCGCGATGGCGGCGGCTACGTAACTTTTCGTGGAGGAACACCGAATTTTTTAGGGTTTTTTACTTCTGGGAGAATATATAGGCGGAAGGGCGGCCTCGGAGGGGCCAGGGGGCTCCCACCCCATAGGTCGGCGCGGCCAGGGGCCCCACCGCGCCGCCATATGGTGTGGGGCCCCTGCTGCCCTTCCTCGACTCCTCTTCGGTGTTCTGGAAGACTCCGTGGAAAATAGGGCCGTGGCCTTTTGTTTGGTCCAATTCCGAGAATATTTCCTGTGTAGAATTTCAGAAATTATAGATACGTTGGAGACGTATCAGATGCTCCAATCATATGACCGGAGGAAGAGGTGTGCTTGATCAATTCATTGAGGATATCAACAAGAAGTCAAGCATCACCTTTGGTGACAACTCAAAGGGAAAGGTACTTGGGTATGGCAAGGTGGCAATCTCTAAGGACTTGTGCCTTGAGACAGTCATGCTTGTTGAATCCCTTGGCTATAACTTACTTTCTATATATCATCTTGCCGATGCCGGTTATAATTCATATTTTACTAAGTATTATGTGCAAGTCTTTAGGAGTGACAATCTCAAATTGGTCCTTGTTGGATATGTGGAGAACAACCTTTACGTGGTTGACCTCTCGAAAGAGAGCCCCTCTCCCTCCACATGTCTAATGGCGGCCAAGCATGACGAAGGTTGGTTGTGGCATCGCCGCCTTGGTCATGTTAACATGAGAAATCTTAAACAACTCCTA
Organism: Lolium rigidum; assembly: GCF_022539505.1. Classification (NCBI taxonomy): domain Eukaryota; kingdom Viridiplantae; phylum Streptophyta; class Magnoliopsida; order Poales; family Poaceae; genus Lolium; species Lolium rigidum. Next base: position 17,701,456 of record NC_061509.1, on the reverse strand, counting down.
AAGGGTGAGCACATTGTTGGACTAACCGGCATTTCTTTTGAGAAAGATCGTGTATGTAGTGCATGTGTAGCCGGAAAACAACTCAAGAAGAGTCATCCTATCAAGAGCACCGTCACCACATCTAGGCCTTTGGAGCTCCTTCATTTGGATCTCTTTGGGCCATCACATTATGATACTCTTGGTGGAAGCAAGTACGGACTCGTCATTGTCGATGATTACTCAAGATACTCTTGGGTCTTTCTCCTCAAGTCTAAGGATGAGACCCATAGAGAGTTCATTATCTTTGCCAAGAAGGCTCAACGGATGTATGAATCTGAGATCAAGGCAATAAGGACCGACAATGGCACCGAGTTCAAGAACTACACTATGCAAGAGTTTGTTGATGATGAGGGCATCAAGCATGAGTTTTCACCTCCGTATACCCCTCAACAAAATGGTGTTGTTGAAAGGAAGAACCAGACTATCATTGAGATGGCAAGAACCATGTTGAGTGAATTCAACTCACCCCACAACTTTTGGGGAGAAGCCATCTCTACAGCTGTCCACTACTACAACTGGCTCTTCCTCCGCCCCCTCCACAACAAAACTCCATACGAGCTTCTCACGAGTAACAAGCCTAATGTCATGTACATTCGTGTCTTTGGATGCAAATGTCTTGTTAAGAACAATAAAAGGAAGCTTGGTAAATTTGAAACTAGAACCATAGAGGGCATATTTGTTGGATATGCGGAGAACTCCCACGCCTATAGATACTACAACCGGTCCACTGGGACTATTGAAGTATCTTGTGACGTGGTGTTCTTGGAGGATAATGGCTCCCAAGTGGAGCAAGTTGTTCCATGTGTTGCAGGTAATGATGATGATCCATCTAGTGCCATCAAGAATATGGGCATTGGACACATCCGGCCCATGGAAGTTCATAATGATGATCAAGATGATGGAGTAGAAGTATGAAGCTCACCTCAAGTAGAGCCTAGCTCAACTCAAGTTGAACCATCAAGTGCAACTCAAGATTTATCCTCCATCAAGATGAGCCACATTCCGAAGAACAAGAAGAAAGCCCTCAACCCACTGAGCAAGACCATGATGATGATCAAGAAACATCCTCAACTCATGTTCAAGCTCAAGTTGTCCCTCATGATCAAGTATTAGCAAGAGATGAATTCATTGATCATGAAGGAACCATTCGGAAGATCAAGGATGCTACAAGGGCAAGTGACATGAAAGTAGATCAAGTCCTTGGTAGCATCTCAAAAGGAGTGGTAACTCGTAGACACCATGCATTACTTATCACTTATTGTCAACATCATGCTTTTGTGTCTAGTTTTGAGCCACTCAAGGTACATGAAGCCTTGGTTGATCCGAATTGGGTTATTGCCATGCAAGAAGAATTGGAGTGTTTCACTCGTAATGAAGTATGGTCTCTAGTTGAGAGACCCAAGGATCATCACATCAATGTTATTGGGACCAAATGGGTATTCAAGAACAAGCAAGATGAGAATGGCATTGTCATTAGAAATAAAGCAAGGTTAGTGGTGCAAGGGTTTGCCCAAATAGAAGGTATGGATTTTGAGGATACCTTTGCGCCGGTAGCCCGTCTTGAAGCTATTCGTATTTTGCTTGCATTTGCATCTTTTCACAATTTCAAACTATATCAAATGGATGTGAAAAGTGCATTTTTGAATGGTCCCCTAAAAGAAACTGCATATGTAGCTCAACCCCCGGGTTTCAAAGACCCAAGCCGGATATCATGCTAAGTGTAGGGATGTGTGCTCGTTTTCAATCTGCTCCTAAGGAGAGCCATTTGATGGCGGTCAAACGGATTCTAAGATACCTTGTTCATACTCCTACTCTCGGGCTGTGGTATCCAAAGGGGTCAACCTTTGAACTCATTGGCTATTCGGATTCCGATTGGGCCGGTGATAAGGTTGACCGGAAGTCTACCTCCGGGGCTTGCCAATTTATTGGCCGGTCATTGGTGAGTTGGTCATCCAAGAAACAAAACTCCACCAAATCATAGATCGGGACCCTTGCCACATCTCCACCAAGGGATTTGGTCCCTCTCAAGCTACTTTGGGAGATCTTGGGGATTTGGCTCTCAAGCTCTACCTAGGTGTTCTTCTTGTTCCCTTGAGCAAGGAGGACCATGTCTTTGGGTAAATTGTTCTTCCTTTCCCTCTTTATCTAAGCCCTCCTCAGACATTGCATTTTGTTGAGGAAAAGTTGAGAAACTTAGGGTTAGGGTTAGGGTTTGTAAGTCCTCATGCCATTGTAGTGTTTTCACACCACTATGCACATCCTCCACTCTACTGCTATAGTATATGTTCTACTTTATGAGTTTTGGATAATTTTGTGGTTGAATTTCTGGGCAAAACATCACAACATCGACAGCACCCGGTCTATGGCCCGGTCAACCGGCCACTCAACCGGCCGGTCTGGCGTGTGGCCCGGTCGACCAGATTGGGAACCGGCTCGCCCGGTCTCCCGTCCGGTTGGACCGGCCTGTGCGCCGGATTGCCCAGTTCTTGATACGTGTCAAACGTATCTATAAATTCTTATGTTCCATGCTACTTTTATGACAATACTTGCATGTTTTATACATACTTTACATCATTATTATACATTTTCCGGCACTAACCTATTAACAAGATGCCGAAGTGCCAGTTGCTGTTTTCTGCTGTTTTTGGTTTCAGAAATCCTACAAAGGAAATATTCTCGGAATTGGACGAAATCAACACCCAGGGTCTTATTTTTCCGCGGAGCTTCCAGAAGACCGGAGGGGTTACGAAGAGGGGCCACGAGGGCACGTCACCATAGGCCGGCGCGGCCAGAGGGGGGCCCGCGCCGCCTCTTGACCTACCCTTCCGCCTACTTAAAGCCTTCGTCGCGAAAATCCCTGTACCGAGAGCCACGATACGGAAAACCTTACTGAGACGCCGCCGCCGCCAATCCCATCTCGGGGGATTCAGGAGATCGCCTCCGGCACCCTGCCGGAGAGGGGAATCATCACCGGAGGGCTCTACATCACCATGCCCGCCTCCGGATTGATGCGTGAGTAGTTCATCCTTGGACTATGGGTCCATAGCAGTAGCTAGATGGTTGTCTTTTCCACTTGTGCTATCATTGTTTAGATCTTGTGAGCTGCCTAACATGATCAAGATCATCTTTTTGTAATGCTACATGTTGTGTTTGGTGGGATCCGATGAATATAGAATATTATGTCAAGTTGATTATCAATCTATCATATATGTGTAGTTTATGTTCTTGCATGCTCTCCGTTGCTAGTAGAGGCTCTGGCCAAGTTGATACTTGTAACTCCAAGAGGGGGTATTTATGCTCGATAGTGGGTTCATGCCTCCATTGAATCTGGGACAGTGATAGAAAGTTCTAAGGTTGTGGATGTGCTGTTGCTACTAGGGATAAAACATTGATGCTTTGTCTAAGGATATTTGTGTTGATTACATTACGCACCATACTTAATGAAATTGTCTGTTGTTTACAACTTAATACTGGAAGGGGTGCGGATGCTAATCTGAAGGTGGATTATTTAGGCATAGATGCATGCTAGATAGCGGTCTATGTACTTTGTCGTAATGCCCTGATTAAATCTCATAGTAATCATCATTGATATGTATTGAATCTTTATTTGTCAATTGCCCACCTGTAATTTGTTCACCCAGCATGTTAGTTATCTTATTGGAGAGACACCACTAGTGAACTGTGGACCCCGGTTCATTCTTTTACATCTGAATACAATCTACTGCAATCATTGTTCTCTACTGTTCTTTGCAAACAAACATCATCTTCCACTCGATACGTTTAATCCTTTGTTTTCAGCAAGCCGGTGAGATTGACAACCTCACTGTTACGTTGGGGCAAAGTATCTTGATTGTGTTGTGCAGGTTCCACGTTGGCGCCGGTTTCACTGGTGTTGCGCCGCACTACACTCCTCCACCAACAACCTTCACGTGCTTCTTGGCTCCTACTGGTTCGATAACCTTGGTTTCTTTCTGAGGGAAAACTTGCTGCTGTGCGCATGACACCTTTCTCTTGGGGTTCCCAACGGACGTGTGCATCACGCGTATCAAGACTGTTTTCTGGCGCCGTTGCTGGGGAGATCAAGACACGCTGCAAGGGGAGTCTCCACATCCAATCTCTTTACTTTGTTTTTGTCTTGCTTTACTTTATTTTATTTACTGTCTTCTTTGCTTTATATAAAAAACACAAAAAATTAGTTGCTTTACTTTCTGTATTATTTACTTGTTCTATATCAAAACACAAAAAAATTAGTTACTTGTCTTTACTTTATTCTACTTGCTTAGTTTATTTTTGCTTATTGCTTAAATGAGTACTCCTGAGAACACTAAGTTGTGTGACTTCACTAGTTAGGCTTAATGGAAAACAACAACAAAATTAGAGATCTTTATGAACTTTATCTTGAATTAGGACATGATGTGTTTGAAGAGAGAATTAAAAAACCTATGAAAATTTATATGCATGCTAATGGCAATGTTATTAATATGAATGCTTTGAACACCATTATTGCTAATGCTATGGAAGAATTTAAGCTTGGGGAGGTCGGTTTTGATGAAAATGATCTCTTTAGTCCTCCGGGTATGGAAGAGAAAGTTTATGTTGATATGCCTCCTATATATGATGTTTACAATGATGAATATGATATTTTCAGTCCATCTACTATTGAGGATAAAATTCATTATGATTATTCTATGCCTCCAATTTATGATGATTACAATGATGGTTGTGATAGTTTTACTCCCACTATTACTAATAAAATTGATTATGCTTATGTGGAGAGTAATAATAATTTTATGCATGTGGATCATGACAAGAATGATGTATGTGATAGTTATATTGTTGAGTTTGTTCATGATGCTACTGAAAATTATTATGAGAGAGGGAAATATGGTTGTAGAAATTTTCATGGTACTAAAACACCTCTCTACATGCCGAAAATTTTGAAGTTACTCGTGTTTTATCTTCCTATGCTTGTCACTTTGTTCTTCATGAATTTATTTGTGTACAAGATTCCTTTTCATAGGAAGTGGGTTAGGCTTAAATGTGTTTTGAATTTTCTTTTTGATGCTCTCTTTTGCTTCAACTCTTATTTCTTGCGAGAGCATCATTAAAATTACTGAGCCCATCTTAATGGCTATAAAGAAAGCACTTCTTGGGAGATAACCCATGTTTTATTTTATTACTGTATTGTTGAGTCTTGGAAGTTGTTACTACTGTAGCAACCTCTCCTTATCATGTTTTTTTATGCCAAGTAAAGTCTCTATGGTAAAGTTGATGCTAGATTTAGATTGTTGCGCAGAAACAGAATTGCTGTCTGTCACGAATTTGCGCAGAACTCTCTGTAAAAAAATCAAAAAAATCTGCCAATTCACGTGCGTGATCCTCAGATATGTACGCAACTTTCATTAGTTTTGAGTTTTTCCATCTGAGCAAGTTAAGTGCCTCTGTAAAATTCGTCTTTACGGACTGTTCTGTTTTGACAGATTCTGCCTTTTATTTCGCATTGCCTCTTTTGATATGTTGAATGGATATCTTTGTTCCATTAACTTTCAGTGCCTTTGTGCAATGTCCAGAAGTGTTAAGAATGATTATGTCACCTCTGAATGTATGAATTTTTGATTATGCACTAACCCTCTAATGAGTTTTCTTTAAGTTTGGTGTGGAGGAAATTTTCAAGGGTCAAGAGAAGAGGATGATACAATATGATCAAGAAGAGTGAAAAGTCTAAGCTTGGGGATGCCCCGGTGGTTCATCCCTGCATATTTTAAGAAGACTCAAGCATCTAATCTTGGGGATGCCCAAGGCATCCCCTTCTTCATCGACAACTTATCAGGTCACTTCTAGTGAAACTATATTTTTATTCCATCACATCTTATGTTCTTTACTTGGAGCGTCTGTTTGCTTTTATTTTCGTTTTGGTTTGAATAAATTTGGATCCCACCATCCTTATATTGGAGATATTACGCTCCGCTTTTTCATATGGAACACTTGTGTTCTTAGTTGTGCTTTAATGTTCATGGCAAAGGCTGAAAATTGCTTCGTTGATTGCTATTTGGTTGGAATCGGAAAATGCTTCATATGGTTTGGAATAACTTGAAACTTGGCAATTGTTTTGAGCTCTCATAGATCATGTTTAAGCTCTTGCATCATGTAGTTTAATCTATTAGTGGAGAACTACCGTAGAGCTTGTTTGAATTTGGTTTGCATGATTGGTCTCTCTAAGTCTAGATATTTTCTGGTAAAGTGTTTGAACAACAAGGAAGACAGTGTAGAGTCTTATAATGCTTGCAATATGTTCTTGTGTAAGTTTTGCTGTACCTGTTCATACTTGTGTTTGCTTCAAACAACCTTGCTAGCCCAAACCTTGTACCGAGAGGAAATGCTTCTCGTGCATCCAAACACCTTGAGCCAAAACCCATGCCATTTGTGTCCACCATATCTACCTACTATGTGGTATTTTTCTGCCATTCCAAAGTAAATTACTTGAGTGCTACCTTTAAAATTTCATTACTTTGTCTTTGCAATATATAGCTCATGGGAAAATAGCTTAAAAACTATTGTGGTGATGAATATATAGTTATGTGTCTTATTTCTTATAAGTTGCTTGTTGAGCGGTAACCATGTTTCTGGGGACGCCATCAACTTTTTACCTTTGTTGGATATCATGTGAGATGTTATGCATGTTCGTCTTGTCTGAAGTAAGGGCGATTTTCATGATCAAATGGTTTGAGTATGCATATTGTTAGAGAAGAACATTGGGCCGCTAACCAAAGCCATGTATCATGGTGGAAGTTTTCAGTTTGGACATACATCCTCAGTCTCTTATGAGAATATTATCTGTTGTTGAATGCTTATGCATTAAAGAGGAGTCCATTATCTGTTGTCTATGTTGTCCCGGTATGGATGTCCTAAGTTGAGATCTATTAAAAACGAGAAATCAAATGCAATTGATCTCCTTGGACCTTTGTACGAGCGGCATAGAGGTACCCCTTTGTGACACTTGGTTGAAACATATGTTATGCAATGATAATCCGTGTTAATCCAAGCTAATTAGGACAAGGTGCGAGCACTATTGGTATTCTATGCATGAGGCTTGCAACTTGTAGGAGGTATTATGCATATCACATATGAATTATTACTACCGTTGACAAAATTGTTTCTATGTTTTCAAAATAAAAGCTCTAGCACAAAAACAGTAATCCATGCTTCCCTCTGCGAAGGGCCATTCTTTTACTTTATGTTGAGTCAGTTTACCTACTTCTTTCTATCTTAGAAGCAAACACTTGTGTTAACTGTGTGCATTGATTCTTACATGTTTACCTATTGCACTTGTTATATTACTCTATGTTGACAAATATCCATGAGATATACATGTTACAAGTTGAAAGCAACTGCTGAATCTTAATCATCCTTTGTGTTGCTTCAATGCATTCTACTTTGAATTTATTGCTTATGAGTTAGCTCTTATGCAAGTCTTGTTGATACTTGTCTTGAAAGTACTATTCATGAAAAGTTTTGCTATATGATTCAATTGTTTATTCATTATCTTTTGTTAGCAATATTTTGCTTCGAATCACTCCATCCATCTCATATGCTTTACAATAATGTTGATCAAGGTTATGTTGGTAGCATGTCACTTCAGAAATTATTTGTTGTTATCGTTTACCTACTCGAGGGCGAGTAGGAACTAAGCTTGGGGATGCTTGATACGTCTCAAACGTATCTATAATTTCTTATGTTCCATGCTACTTTTATGACAATACTTGCATGTTTTATACATACTTTACATCATTATTATACATTTTCCGGCACTAACCTATTAACAAGATGCCGAAGTGCCAGTTGTTGTTTTCTGCTGTTTTTGGTTTCAGAAATCCTACAAAGGAAATATTCTCGGAATTGGACGAAATCAACGCCCAGGGTCTTATTTTTCCGCGGAGCTTCCAGAAGACCGGAGGGGTTACGAAGAGGGGCCACGAGGGCACGGCACCATAGGCCGGCGCGGCCAGAGGGGGGCCCGCGCCGCCCTATGGTGTGGGCCCCTCGCGCCGCCTCTTGACCTACCCTTCCGCCTACTTAAAGCCTTCGTCGCGAAAATCCCTGTACCGAGAGCCACGATACGGAAAACCTTACTGAGACGCCGCCGCCGCCAATCCCATCTCGGGGGATTCAGGAGATCGCCTCCGGCACCCTGCCGGAGAGGGGAATCATCACCGGAGAGCTCTACATCACCATGCCCGCCTCCGGATTGATGCGTGAGTAGTTCATCCTTGGACTATGGGTCCATAGCAGTAGCTAGATGGTTGTCTTCTCCGCTTGTGCTATCATTGTTTAAATCTTGTGAGCTGCCTAACATGATCAAGATCATCTATTTGTAATGCTACATGTTGTGTTTGGTGGGATCCGATGAATATAGAATATTATGTCAAGTTGATTATCAATCTATCATATATGTGTAGTTTATGTTCTTGCATGCTCTCCGTTGCTAGTAGAGGCTCGGCCAAGTTGATACTTGTAACTCCAAGAGGGGGTATTTATGCTCGATAGTGGGTTCATGCCTCCATTGAATGCAGGGACAGAGTGACGGAAAGTTCTAAGGTTGTGGATGTCGTTGTTGCTACTAGGGATAAAACATTGATGCTTTGTCTAAGGATATTTGTGTTGATTACATTACGCACCATACTTAATGCAATTGTCCAGTTGTTTACAACTTAATACTCGGAAGGGGTGCGGATGCTAACCTGAAGGTGGATTATTTAGGCATAGATGCATGCTCGGATAGCGGTCTATGTACTTTGTCGTAATGCCCTGATTAAATCTCATAGTAATCATCATTGATATGTATTGAATCTTTATTTGTCAATTGCCCACACTGTAATTTGTTCACCCGAGCATGTTAGTTATCTTATTGGAGAGACACCACTAGTGAACTGTGGACCCCGGTCCATTCTTTTACATCTGAATACAATCTATCGCAATCATTGTTCTCTACTCGTTCTTTGCAAACAAACATCATCTTCCACTCGATACGTTTAATCCTTTGTTTTCAGCAAGCCGGTGAGATTGACAACCTCACCTGTTACGTTGGGGCAAAGTATCTTGATTGTGTTGTGCAGGTTCCACGTTGGCGCCGGTTTCACCGGTGTTGCGCCGCACTACACTCCTCCACCAACAACCTTCACGTGCTTCTTGGCTCCTACTGGTTCGATAACCTTGGTTTCTTTCTGAGGGAAAACTTGCTGCTGTGCGCATCACACCTTCCTCTTGAGGTTCCCAACGGACGTGTGCATCACGCGTATCAGTTCTTCGCATAATTTCATCGAAACACTTGAATATATGCTATGCTTCTTGGCCTCCCTATTTACTGATGACATGTACACTTACCCCACTGCTATTCTCGCTCTATTTTGCTGATTCACAGATGATTGGAGTGGTGAGGACCGTGGCACTGCTGCCAAGAGAGGAAGGCATACGGGGCCTCCAGCACGACGTACTAGCGGTCGTGTGCCTTCCGGTGCACCTCCGCCTACTGGTCCTAGCAGCTCAACTGGAAGAACCAAGTCAGTTCGCAACAAGAAGAAAGATAAACATGCAGCACATGAAGATGATCTTACTGAGAAATTGCCATCGTTTAATGTTGGCAATGTACAGGTATAAGGAACCCACTTACACAGGGGGAGATAAGTTTTTCTGGACCAAGACACATCAAGTGATGTGGGAAGAGTACTACAACACCCGAGAGTGCATGAAGAATGGTACTATTGTGATGCCCAAGGCCATCAAGGATGTTCTTACAATGCATGAAGCCACCAAGTATCGCTTTGTGGTTGACACCTTGAAGCGGATGGGGATGTTTGAGCTCACATGTGCCTGACGCCTACTGATGGGTGCTATTGTCCAATCCTTGTGAGGCAATTTCATTGCACTGTGTTTTTCCATGATGACGCAGCTCGCACTATGACTTGGATGATAGGAAAGGAAAAGTATACTTGCAACTATCTTGATTTCTGTGAAGCCATGGGGTTTGGTGCTGGTCGTGCTCATGGTTTCAAGATATACTCTCAGAACAGGTTCAATAAAGGGGACATTGCCTTCTGCTATCCTCCGGAACCCACACCTGGCCCTCCCACTATCTCTGGCATGTACTACTCCTACCTTCTACTTGCCAAGCTATTCCGTGAGAATCTCATCAGCAAGTCTGGAGATACAAGTGAATGCCGTGCATACCATCTGAACTTGATTTACTACTGTCACCCTGAGCACCAGAAGACCATTGATGTCTATGATCTCATCTACTGTGAACTGAGGCGCTCTATTCGCGAAAGGATGACTTCAAATTATGCTCAGTACATTCAGCTGCTTGATACGTCTCCAACGTATCTATAATTTCTAATGTTCCATGCTTGTTTTATGAAAATACCTACATGTTTTGTTCACACTTTATATCGTTTTGATGCATTTTCCGGAACTAACCTATTGACGAGATGCCGAAGTGCCAGTTCCTGTTTTCTGCTGTTTTTGGTTTCAGAAATCCTAGTAAGGAAATATTCTCGGAATTGGACGAAATCAACGCCTAGGACCTTATTTTCCCACGAGAGCTTCCAGAACATCAAAGAAGAGTCGGAGACGGGCAGCAGGGGGCCCACACCATAAGGCGGCGCGGGTGGCCCCCTGGCCGCGCCCCCCTATGGGGAGGGAGCCCTCTGGCCCCTCCGAGGCTGCCCTTCCGCCTATATAAAGTCTCCGTATCGAAAACCCTAAAAACATAAGCCACGGTACGAGAAAAGTTCCAGAGCCGCCGCCATCGCGAAGCCAAGATCTGGGGGACATGAGTCTCTGTTCCGGCACGCCGCCGGGACGGGGAAGTGCCCCCGGAAGGCTTCTCCATCGACACCACCGCCATCTTCACCGCCATCGCTGTCTCCCATGATGAGGAGGGAGTAGTTTTCCCCCGAGGCTAAGGGTTGTACCGGTAGCTATGTGGTTAATCTCTCTCTCTCTGTACTCCAATACAATGATCTCATGAATTGCTTTGCATGATTGAGATCTATATGATGAGCTTTGTATCGCTACTAGTCTATGTGCTACTCATGTGATGTTATTAAAGTAGTCTATTCCTCCTGCATGGTGTAAAGGTGCCAGTGTGTGCACCGTGTGGTTCTTGTCGTAGGTTATGATCATAATCTCTTGTAGGTTATGGAGTTAATCATCATTATGATAGTATTGATGTGATCTATTCCTCCTTTCATAGTGTAATGTGGACAGTGTGTATGCTATGTTAGTTCTCGGTTTATTTTGCAAAGATCTATTATGCTCTAAGGTTACTTAAATATGAATGCCGAATGTTGTGGCGCTTGTTAACTCCGGCTTGAGCATCCAACAAAAGAGTGTATGTAGCACAAATGAGAGAAGTTATTAATTTATTATGCGATCAATGTTGAGAGTGTCCACTAGTGAAAGTATGATCCCTAGGCCTTGTTTCCAATACTGCAAACACCGTTTATTTACTGTTCTGTTGCATGTTTACTCGCTGCCATATTTTATTCAGATTGCTATTACCACTCATATGCATCCATACTGCTTGTATTTCACTATCTCTTCGTCGAACTAGTGCACCTATACATCCGACAAGTGTATTAGGTGTGTTGGGGACACAAGAGACTTCTTGTATCGTGATTGCAGGGTTGCTTGAGAGGGATATCTTTGACCTCTTCCTCCCCGAGTTCGATAAACCTTGGGTGATCCACTTAAGGGAAAACTTGCTGCTGTTCTACAAACCTCTGCTCTTGGAGGCCCAACACTGTCTACAGGAAAAGAAGCGTGAGTAGACATCAAGCTATTTTTTGGCGCCGTTGCCGGGAGGAAAGGTAAAAGGCACTCATACTCCGGCCCCAGGTAACTAAGTTATTTTCTGTTGCCGTTGTAAGTGCTCGAAGCTATTTCCTTTAGATCCTGCAATTGCATCTTTCGGTTTCTTGTTTACACTAGTTAGGCATAATGGAAAGCAACAGTGAGCTTCTTATTCTATTTCCTGAGTTAAGACATGGATTGTTTGCTGCGAAAATTAAAAAACCTATGGAATCTTATTTGCATGCTAGTAGCAATGATATTAATATGAACGCTTTGAACACCATCGTTGCTAATGATATGGAAAATTCTAAGCTTGGGGAAGCTGGTTTTGATGAGCATGATATTTTTAGTCCCCCAAGCATTTAGGAGAAAATTTTCTTTGATGATACTTTGCCTCCTATTTATGATGATTATAATGATAGTGGTCTTTTGGTGCCGCCTACTATGGAGAGTAAATTTTATTATGATTATACTATGCCTCCTACACTTGATGAGAATAATAATGATAGCTACTTTGTTGAATTTGCTCCCACTACAACTAATAAAATTGATTATGCTTATGTGGAGAGTAATAATTTTATGCATGTAGCTCATGACAAGAATGCTGTATGTGATAGTTATATTGTTGAGTTTGTTCATGATGCTACTGAAAGTTATTATGAGAGAGGGAAACATGGTTATATGCATCTTAATAATATTAAGTTTCCCCTCTTTATGTTGAGAATCTTGAAATTGCGCTTGTGTTGCTTTTCTATGCTTACCACTTTGTTCTTCATGAATTTATTTGTGTACAAGATTCCTTTTCATAGGAAGTGGGTTAGGCTTAAAAGTGTTTTGAATTTGCTTCTTGATGCTCTCTTTTGCTTCAACCTCTATTTCTTGCGAGAGCATCATTAAAATTGCTGAGCCCATCTTAATGGCTATAAAGAAAGAACTTCTTGGGAGATAACCCATGTGTTTATTTTACTACAGCACTTTTGTTTTATATTTGAGTCTTGGAAGTTGTTTACTACTATAGCAACCTCTCCTTATCATGTTTTTGTGCCAAGTAAAGTCTCTATGGTAAAGTTGATGCTAGATTTGGATTGCTGCGCAGAAACAGATTTGCTGTCTGTCACGAATTCGCGCAGAACTCTCTGTAGGTAACTCAGAAAAATCTGCAAATTTACGTGCGTGATCCTCAGATATGTACGCAACTTTCATTAGTTTTGAGTTTTTCCGTTTGAGCAAGTTAAGTGCCCCTTCAAAATTCGTCTTTACGGACTGTTCTGTTTTGACAGATTCTGCCTTTTATTTCGCATTGCCGCTTTTGCTATGTTGAATGAGTTTCTTTGTTCCATTAACTTTCAGAAGCTTTGTGCAATGTCCAGAAGTGTTAAGAATGATTGTGTCACCTCTGAACATGTGAATTTTTATTATGCACTAACCCTCTAATGAGTTTGCTTGAAGTTTGGTGTTGAGGAAGTTTTCAAGGGTCAATAGAAGAGGATGATATACTATGATCAAGAAGAGTGAAAGGTCTAAGCTTGGGGATGCCCCCGTGGTTCATCCCTGCATATTTCAAGAAGACTCAAGCATCTAAGCTTGGGGATGCCCAAGGCATCCCCTTCTTCATCGACAACTTATCAGGTCACTTCTAGTGAAACTATATTTGTATTCCGTCACATCTTATGTACTTTACTTGGAGCGTCTGTGTGCTTTTATTTTCATTTTGTTATTTTCATTCTCTGAATAAATTCATGCTCATGTGGGAGAGAGACACGCTCCGCTTTTTCATATGAACACTAGTGTTCTTCATTCTTACTTTTAATGTTCAAGGGCGGAAGTTGATCGCTTCACTTGTTGTTATTTTGTTGGAATCAGAAAATGCTTCATATGGTCTTGAATAATTTGATACTTGGCAATTGTTTTGAGCTCTCATAGATCATGTTTAAGCTCTTGCATCATGTAGTTTAAATCTAGTAGTGGAGAACTACCTGTAGAGCTTGTTGAAATTTAGTTTGCATGATTGGTCTCTCTAAGGTCTAGATATTTTCTCGGTAAAAGTGTTTGAGCAACAAGGAAGACAGGTGTAGAGTCTTATAATGCTTGCAATATGTTCTTATGTAAGTTTTGTTGTACCGGTTCATACTTGTGTTTGCTTCAAATAACCTTGCTAGCCAAAGCCTTGTACTGAGAGGGAATACTTCTCGTGCATCCAAAACCTTGAGCCAAAACCCATGCCATTTGTGTCCACCATATCTACCTACTATGTGGTATTTCCCGCCATTCCAAGTAAATACTTCATGTGCTACCTTTAAACAATTCAAAAGCTATTATCTCTTATTTGTGTCAATGTTTTATAGCTCATGAGGAAGTATGTGGTGTTTTATCTTTCGATCTTGTCATTTACTTCCGACAGACTTTCACAATTGACTAGTGGCTCATCCGCTTATCCAATAATTTTGCAAAAAGAGCTGGCAATGGGGTTCCCAGCCCCAATTAATCAACTTGCATTAATAATTCTCTTCACATGTTTGCTCTGATCTATCAGTAAGCAACTTAAATTTGCAAATAGACACTCCTCCATGGTATGAGAATGTTGGAAGGCACCCGAGGATTCGGTTAGCCATGGCTTGTGTAAGCAAAGGTTGGGGGGAGTGTCATCTAATAAATAAAACTAAAGTACATGTGTAAACAAAAGAGAAGAGGGATGATATACCTTGCTCGGTAGAGATAACGTCCTTCATGGGAGCCGCTCTTGAAAGTCCGGTTGATAAGGTAGTTAGAGTACCCATTACCATTCGTTGACAACAACAAACACCTCTCAAAATTTTACTTTTATGCTCTCTATATGATTTCAAAACTTGAAAAGCTCTAGCACATGATTTAATCCCCGCTTCCTCTCGCGAAGGGCCTATCTTTTACTTTATTGTTGAGTCAGTTTACCCATTTCCTTCCATCTTAGAAGCAAACACTTGTGTCAACCGTGCATTGATTCTTACATACTTGCTTATTTGCATTCATCATATTACTTTGTGTTGACAATTATCCATGAGATATGCATGTTGAAAGTTGAAAGCAACTGCTGAAACTTATATCTTCCTTTGTGTTGCTTCGATGCCTTTTATTTTGAATTTATTGCTTTATGAGTTAACTCTTATGCAAGACTTTTTGATGCTTGTCTTGAAAGTACTATTCATGAAAAGTTTTGCTATATGTTATCTATTTGTTAGCAAACTATAGATCATTGCTTTGAATCACTCCATTCATGTCATATGCTTTACAATAATGTTGATCAAGGTTATGTTGGTAGCATGTCACTTCAGAAATTATTTGTGTTATCGTTTACCTACTCGAGGGCGAGTAGGAACTAAGCTTGGGATGCTTGATACGTCTCCAACGTATCTATAATTTCTGATGTTCCATGCTTGTTTTATGACAATACCTACATGTTTTGTTCACACTTTATATCGTTTTGATGCATTTTCCGGAACTAACCTATTGACGAGATGCCGAAGTGCCGCTTCTCGTTTTCTCGCTGTTTTTGGTTTCAGAAATCCTAGTAAGGAAATATTCTCGGAATTGGACGAAATCAACGCCCAGGACCTTATTTTCCCCGGGAGCTTCCAGAACATCAAAGAAGAGTCGGAGACGGGCAGCAGGGGGCCCACACCATAAGGCGGCGCGGGTGGCCCCCTAGCCGCGCCCCCCTATGGGGAGGGAGCCCTCTGGCTCCTCCGAGGCTGCCCTTCCGCCTATATAAAGTCTCCGTATCGAAAACCCTAAAAACATAAGCCACGGTACGAGAAAAGTTCCAGAGCCGCCGCCATCGCGAAGCCAAGATCTGGGGGACAGGAGTCTCTGTTCCGGCACGCCGCCGGGACGGGGAAGTGCCCCCGGAAGGCTTCTCCATCGACACCACCGCCATCTTCACCGCCATCGCTGTCTCCCATGATGAGGAGGGAGTAGTTCTCCCCCGAGGCTAAGGGCTGTACCGGTAGCTATGTGGTTAATCTCTCTCTCTCTGTACTCCAATACAATGATCTCATGAATTGCTTTGCATGATTGAGATCTATATGATGAGCTTTGTATCGCTACTAGTCTATGTGCTACTCATGTGATGTTATTAAAGTAGTCTATTCCTCCCGCATGGTGTAAAGGTGCCGGTGTGTGCACCGTGTGGTTCTTGTCGTAGGTTATGATCATAATCTCTTGTAGGTTATGGAGTTAATCATCATTATGATAGTATTGATGTGATCTATTCCTCCTTTCATAGTGTAATGTGGACAGTGTGTATGCTATGTTAGTTCTCGGTTTATTTTGCAAAGATCTATTATGCTCTAAGGTTACTTAAATATGAATGCCGAATGTTGTGGCGCTTGTTAACTCCGGCTTGAGGGAGCTCTTGTAGCCCTACACAACGAATGGTGTTTGTCATCCAACAAAAGAGTGTATGTAGCACAAATGAGAGAAGTTATTAATTTATTATGCGATCAATGTTGAGAGTGTCCACTAGTGAAAGTATGATCCCTAGGCCTTGTTTCCAATACTGCAAACACCGTTTATTTCATCGTTCGTTGCATGTTTACTCGCTGCCATATTTTATTCAGATTGCTATTACCACTCATATGCATCCATACTGCTTGTATTTCACTATCTCTTCGCCGAACTAGTGCACCTATACATCTGACAAGTGTATTAGGTGTGTTGGGGACACAAGAGACTTCTTGTATCGTGATTGCAGGGTTGCTTGAGAGGGATATCTTTGACCTCTTCCTCCCTGAGTTCGATAAACCTTGGGTGATCCACTTAAGGGAAAACTTGCTGCTGTTCTACAAACCTCTGCTCTTGGAGGCCCAACACTGTCTACATGAAAAGAAGCGTGAGTAGACATCACTGCTCATCAACAAGGTTGTGCAAGCACCTCACAATACGCAAGGTGAACGGGTCAAGATGGAAGCCTTCAAGGTACGTATCCAAGGAGATAGACCGGACATCCCTGCCATGATGCCTTCTGAGCGTCGGTCCAAGGAAAGTCATGACCCTGCTAGCTCCCGCTACTCTAGGCGCCCACAGCATGGTGCCTCACGATTCTTCTCCAGCTTATGGCAGATGTGCAAAAATACCAATGATGTTGCACATCAAAGCCTTGCCTTGAACCAAGAAACTAGGAGGCGCCAAAATGACTTCATGGCTGCTAGAAATGCTCCTGTTCCTCCTTCTGGTCCTGAGATGGAGCCTGTGCATGCACCTAACTGGGAGATGCCTCCTCTTACTGATGAGATGCTTCAGAACTTTGATCTCTCCATGTATGCTCACAGTGGTCTCCCTCCTCGCACTGCTCAGGACCCTGATACCTCTGGACATAGGAATGATGATGATGAAGAGGATGAAGGTGATGAGGATGGTGGTGGCGAGGATGATGATGAAGATGATGATGATGATGGTGATGGTAGCTCTCCATCCGCGGGGCACGAGTTCTATTGATGGGAACACTAGCATCCCTCCTCTTTTCTTCGCCTTTTGGGTGTTCCGATGCCAAAGGGGGAGAAGAGAGTAGAGTCTAGGATTACGGGGTCCTTGGTTGCACAAGTCATGCTTGACATTTTATTTGCTTCTTATTTGGATTGTGCTTATTTGGCTGCTTTTTCATTCCAAGAACCATTTGCTACTTTAAGTAATTCATGTATGGACATGTACCTATATGCTTAATCTCTATGTTAGGATGATTATGTGTGCTATGATTATATATCTTAATATGCACATCTCCATACCATGCTTGTTTCCTAAAGATATTGGGGAGCTTCTCATGTTCCACAAATGTTGCACTTTGCATTCAAACGCAAATTCTCCAAGTGCACACATTATGGGGGAGTTGTCTCAATATCTCATATGGAATCAAGGTTTAAAGCTTATCATAATATATATATGTGACTCTAGCTCGGTTTGTCATCGTATACCAAAAAGGGGGAGATTGTAAGGGTATTATACCCTTATCCATTATTTTGGTAACCATGACACCGTGCTAGAGTATTTGGACTAATACATGTCTACAAGATGATTCCCAGGTATTAGCCAAAGAGGTATAATGGTGTATCAATGGAACAAGAAGGCAATGGGAGACCCCCCACTTCGATGGAAAATCAACAAGGGTTTTTCAGAGCCTGGCCGGTCCCTGGCCCGGTTAGACCGGCCCTGGCACCGGCAAGCCCGACGCCGACCGGCCCCAGGACTGGTGCCAACCGGATGGAATCCAGTAAGGTTGGGGCGCTGGTCCGGTCAGGGTCCGGTCGCAGGCCCGGTCTGGACCGGCCGGTCCGGTCGTAGGTCCGGTCGGACCGGATGGAGGACCGGCCGCCCCGGTGCCCAAACGGCCTACGCGCTTGTGCCAACCGGGCGTGATCCAGTACCCAAAGAAGTTGCACCGGTCGAGACCCGGTCCCAGCTCCGGTTGAAACCGGCCGGTCCGGTTGCAGGCCCGGTCTGACCGGCCCGTGCGCCGGCCTGTCCGGCGCCAAATCCGGTTGACCGGGTTTCTCGGGGAATCTGCTGATGTGTCAAGTGGGCAACGGCCATATTTCAAGTGACACTATAAATAGCCCTTCTCCTACCTTTGAAAGAGTAGGCACTACACTACAAGCTGTTCTTGAGCTCTCTCTCTCTCATACTCCATTATTAGAAACACCAAAATCCTCAGATCTACCTCCTCCACCACCCAAACTCAAATCCCTCCGGGGAAACGATAGAGGAGGACCCGATCTACAGTTCTACCAAGCCAAATCTCATTCCCCTTGTATTCATCAAGAAGCTTGCTCTCTAGGGTTCCTTGGAAACCCTAGGTGGGCAAGAGTGGTCCGGAAGCATCCGGGCTGTGGATTTGCTCCTGACAAGATTGTGAAGGTTTGGAGGCTACCTCAAAGTCTACCACAAGTGTGAGAGCTATTCCTTCATGGGATAGGCTCCGGAGAATAGGGTGAGCCTTCGTGGCACGGGGAATCCTTCGTGGGACCTCCACTCCTCCAAACGTGACGTACCTTCTTGTAAAGGAAGGGAACACGGGAATAAACCATCGTCTCCGCGTGCTATCGGTTATCTCTAACCGAACTCTTTACTTGTGATTTAACTGCCTGTCAGAGCCTTCGTGCTCGAGTTAGTTGTATCCTCATATAGGTTGTTTCACCTAGTTTGCATTAGGCTCACCTTTATATTTCGCAAAGCCTAATATTGCAAAGAAAGAATTAAAATCTGTAGAAACCTATTCACCCCCCCTCGCTCTAGGTTTACCATCTCTGAACTTTCAACCTGCATCACCCGGAAGATTTCCTCATCATCTTCCACTCAAAGGAGGCTCTGGATTGGATGGCCGGCGACCACTTCATCAACGGGCCCGGGTTCTGCCTCTCGGTCCGCCCCTAGTGCAAACTGGCTCACGCCGGCTCTGGCCACTTCAAGTACCACGTCGACCTAGAGATTGACGGCATCCCACCTCAAGCATGGCACCTCTCCACAACGAAACACATCCTCGGAGCTAGTTGATGGATCGAGAAGCTCTACCCCACCACTCGCACGCTTGACGACCTCGCCACCTTCCGCCTCTCCGGCTGCTCCCATGACCCGCAGGAGATCAAGCGCTCCTCCAACCTGGAGATCGTCGAGCTCATCCCCGCCCAAGGCACGGCCTCGTCCCCGACTGTGAGCACGCTCACCTACCCCATCTCCGTCATTAAGAAAACGGTGGAGTAGAGCGAGTCATGCGTGAGTAGATCATGCAATTATCAGCCCCCTCAATTGTTTTTTCCAAGTTATTTACGCGATAAGTTTGTTAGGGGACACTTCGACAAGGGAGATATTTAGGGGAGAATTTGCGCTGCGGAAGGGTTTGTTAGATGTTTGTTTCCGATAACAACTCGTGCTTCACAGTTAAATAATTTGATTGCGGTGGCATTTCTTAGGTAAATAGATGGAAGTGTGACATCACGGAGAGTGTGACATCGCAGGTTTCACTTTAATAGTAAAGCTGTAAAAAAACAAAAAGTGCACCATGTTTATTATTCTATTTTGTAGCCAACACATTAAAATAGAAGGATGCACAAACAAAGATACAGACGTGTACACATCGAAGACCCAGCTTGCATCCATGGTTATCGGTGTAATTACGTAAGAACCTTGAAAGGATGGAAGAAAAGAGATAAGAAAACTTTCAGGTACGAAGAATCGGAGACTGCCATCGCCAGGAAAGATTTGCCCTTTTGGGTCCGAAACCGTCTGCACACATGAAGTCCTTCTGTTTGTAGGCTGTTTACTATAAAGGAGTTATTGCACGCGAGATAGGTCTGTCCATGAAGACCATCCTGTGCGAGATGATGAATTCTCTTGGATGGCCTGAACCTATATTTAGTGTTACTTCTGTAGGGACCAAAAAATTATATATTTCTAATCACATGGACAGGGCACAAAAGAGCGGGTTGAATGGGCCACATACCTAGAGAGCATTTTCACAAACATTATGGCGAGACAGGTTTACCCAATACCAATCGAAACAGTTCCAACCAGAGAGGAGAGAGGGTGGCAGCATGAAAAGATCATCAGTGCGTGGGATCTTCAGTAGAGTCGAGGAGACAGATCTCGAATCGAAGAAGGAGGAGCGAGCAGCCGCAGCACCATCGGGCCTCTACCAATTCCCAGATCAGGCGGCAAGCCTCCTCTTCTCCCTCCCAGAGTCCTCCTCCCGAGTTCATCCGCCTCATCCCCGTGTGCCCAGCCGCGGCGTCCCCGCCATCCTGCATTCCTTCGCCCGTCGCCTCCCTCCACCTCCATCTCCCAGCGCGTCCTCCTCCTGCGCCCCGACGGCGCCCTCACCTCCACTCGCCGACCACCTGCTCTCGCAGCGCCCGTCCGCCGCCTCGGCTCCCTCATAGCGGCCGCCGTCGCCGCCTCCTCCCCATGCATAGTCTGGGATCTGTGTGGTCTGTTGTCGGGAGAAGAAAGGCTGCTCGCCATCGACCTCACCACACTGCTTGAGCCGGCGAGCTGGAGAGTCCCAGGCGAATCGCCGCCGGCGCTGGGCGTGAGGATCGCGTGCTTTCCGCTAAGGTCGGGCGGCGGGAGGAAGTCTTGACGGTTTCAGCTCCTCCCGACAGCTACGAGTTACTTGTGCAGCTTTCGAGGCCCGAACGTCGCAGCGCGAGTGGGATCCGGAGCGAAGGGCAGCTGCTTCGGTTCGTGGCCGGATGTTGGCGGCGCGGATGTGAAACTACGGCTGGCAGTGTCGTGTAGTGGGAAACGGAGAGGGATGAGAGGGAGAGGTTGGTGCGGAGACATTAATTTGAAGTGTTAGCTGTTGATTATTATAAATCTGTTGCAGGAAATTGGCCCTACTGTGTGAACTGTGCGCCGAAGAAATTTCTATTCTCCACGCTCATGCCGCCTTGAGATATTCGACGCCCATACGAGGAAATCTTGATTCGAACGACCCCGTGCGAGGACAGTGTCTTCCATTTTCAGTTTTCTCGCAGTTGTCTGATTTTAATTTTATGGTTTTTAGCGGTTTCGATTTTCCAGTCCACGTTTTTTTACTTTTTCAAACTTGAGATTCTCGGGATTTTTAAGTTTTGAAATACTGAAGTATTTTTCGAAAGTGAACGGTTTTGAGGCTTTGAACATTTTCCATACAACTATTTTCAGATTACTTTAAAAAAATTAAAAATTCAATTAGGTACATTTTTAATCACATTAGGAATTCGAGCAATATTTGTATTTGAACATTTTCTTAATTTAAACATTTTCAGATTTGGAGCATTTTATGATTCAAAAAATTTAGATTCCCAACAAATTTTTTGGAATTTAAACATTTTTTTAATTTGAACATTTTTGAAATTTAAATATTTGTGAAGTAAAAGACATTTTCCAGATTTATTTTTGGAATATGAACATTTTAATTTAAACACTTTTTAGATTCAGACATTTTGAAATTCACAGATTCAAGCAATTTTAGATGTAAAGCAATTTTTAGTTAGAACATTTTGAAATTCAAATATTTTGAAAATCAGTTTATTTAATTCGAACAATATTTAGAGTTGAGTGTGTGAACACAAATTCGACATTTTTGAAATTTAGACAGTTTTTTATATGTAATTTTTCTAGTCGAATATTAAATAGTGGCTAACATTTTTAGATTCAAACAGTACCTGGTACGAACATTTTGAGATCAAATTTTTTGTGAACATTTTTAAAATCAATTTTAAAAAATTCGCTGAGCAAAAAAATGAAACATAGCAGTAGACTATCTGTACTGAGTGTGCTCAAAATTACAACCCAGGAGCAGCTACATGTTATAGCAGAAGAAACAGGAGAGCTACATGTAGCAACAAAGAAAACGAGAGAAGGATACGCCCATCCAAATAAGGTGAGCCTGCGGCTTGAGGAGTTATCTTGGGCCCAATGGTTTATACGCTTAAAGTGGAAAATAGGCTCTCCGTGCCGTCTTACAAAGTGCTCACCAGCGCCTATGCACGTAAGTGGTCACGGCAGATCCACAGACGCCCGGCCAGCCCTGATTAAATCCATAAAGTAGTGTGTACGGTTGGGGAAAAACCTGGTGGACAGCCACGCGGCATTAGCTGCGCCGCCAAGCAGCTCACCACATGCGCGCACGATCAGAGGAGCACAGCTACCTCGGCAGACGCCATGGAAGATCAGATGCCTCATAAACCAGCATCAGGCTCCTCCTCAGTCCGTGTGGTGAAATACCAGGTCCTGCAGCCCCCTTCTCAGGCCACACCAGTGACCCAGCCCCTCGAGGAGAAGTGATAGGCTAGATCCGTGTGGAGCACCGCTGGCCTGTAGGCAGCCATGTTCTTGAGAGGGGGTAATAGGAGGAATCATGGGGAGATGCGGGCGTATAAATCAGGCGGAAGAGAACATCAGATTAGTACTCTTCTCTTATAACATTAGAAGTTCGATCTTGTTCTTCTCCCTGTTAAGGGCAATCTTGACATCATGTCGGGGTTACGGTGTTGCATGCTCGGAGTTTGCTAAGGAGTATAACTTTGAATGCGGGAATGCCAACTTTTCAAATAATTTTTTTATCAAGGTTGTTGCTTTTCAAATAGTGATTGG
This sequence comes from Lolium rigidum, assembly GCF_022539505.1. NCBI lineage: Eukaryota > Viridiplantae > Streptophyta > Magnoliopsida > Poales > Poaceae > Lolium > Lolium rigidum. Next base: position 17,678,470 of record NC_061509.1, on the reverse strand, counting down.
CTTTTTTGGGTCGATAAATTGCAGTACATGTATTTGCAGCTGATAAATAACTGGGAAAGAGGGTTTGATAAATTCTAAGCTAAAAATGTCCTAAAAATATTCTAGAAATAAAATTAGCCCTTTGGGTCGATAATTTTGCACATTACCATTGATAAATAATGGGCATATGGGTTGTTAAATTGTGAGCTTAAATATTTATAAAATATTTTTAATGAAATTAGATTTTGGGTTGATAACTCTCACGTTTACCATTGCTAAATAACGAACATAGGGGTTTATAAATTGTGAGCTAATAATATTCCCAAAAATATTTTAAATAAAATTGGCTTTTCGTTTCGATAACTTGGTAAATTTAGCGTTGATAAACAATGGGGCGAATGGTTGATAAATTGTGAGATAAAAATGTTCCCAAAATATTCTAAATGAAATTATCTTTTCGGATCGATAACTTTCCACATTTACCATTGAGGAGTTGATAAATTTTGCACGTATTAAATTTACCGTTAAAAAGAATTCAAACTTTTGCACGTATTAAATTTACCTTTCGAGAATCCTAGTATAAAAACCGGATTAATGAACAAACGATTCACTTGTTATATCTGGTTCGTTTCGCTGGTTGTTGACTGTACGCACAACGAACTCTCGATTTTCAGTCTGGCACTGCGTGTTAGTTATATACCAAATATGATATGTGTCTAGTGTACTACCGAGAGCAGTTGGAGCGAGAGAGTTGGTTAGCAGCGCAGTTCTCTTGCGCCCCCGCTCGGAAGGATCCCGAGTTCCGGAAATCCGTTGGGCGCAACTCATTTTGGACGGACGCCACTGCTGGCGAGTGCCCCGATACCAATTGGGCACTTCTTTAGACAGCTGCTAACACGCTGCTTATCAATAGGTGTTCTCACGCAACTCATTTTGTAAGGGCTGAAAAAGGAAAGACAGCGGTCGGGAAGCGCAGCGCATGCGCGGGCTCGACCGCGTCCTGGGAGCCGCCACTCAATTGGGTGCACTATCTTGAAATTGCCCCGATAGATATGCTTAGATTTAGATGTGCGCCTATGAGCGCACGATCCAAATGAAATTACCGCCAATTTTCTCTATAAAACAACGTAAAAACACTTAGGTAAGAGTGATATTACGTTCTGTTTTATGTTTTGCAAAATAAAGTCAATAAGATACCATTGGGATAAAAATACATAAAATCATGAACCGTGTAGTGAAAGAGATGTACTGTCGGGGAAAGCAGAGAAATATATTAGAATATACCTAATACACTTGTTTTTGCAAGACCTCGTCATCTTGCACTCATATTAAATAGGTGGTAAAATGCAGCAAGCATTTATAATGAATTCGGAAAATAAGTCGATATCAATCTGCGCACGCCACCAAGCGCTTGCGCACGCAGTCAATCGTTTGGTAAAATATTTTGTGTGTATCTGTAGTATCACATCATCGTTTACAGTACAAACCGGATGAGGAAATATAGCGATACCTCCTTTCAGCTAAACAATAATTGCTCAATAAGACTCTCTCAGAGGCAGCCATATTTAACATAATTACTTTTGAAGTAATCAAGAGAGATGGCCCAACAGTATAAAGTGCGAAATAAGTTGTTCGATGAGAGATAGTCAAAATATTTCTGACCACATGCGAAAATATCCGCCATAGCTGCAGCCTAGAAAGGGAGCTGAATTCGAACTGAGAAGCAATTGGAAACGGTTCATTTATGCTACATCAGAGAGATGATTTAAATTAAAAGGCATGCGGTTCGATTGACGAAATGCCAAATAAATTAGAAGCTAATTCAACATATATTGACCATTTGTGGGTTGGAAGATGAAAATGGTCTAGAAGGATCTTATCCCTGCAACCTGAAGCGACACAACTGTCATCAGTTGTCCCTGGCGTGATGTACGGTTCAATTTTGACTACCCAAATATCGGTTCCGCTATCTAATCGCTTTTGATGTTTTTGTAGATGCCAGAATGAAGGGGCGAACCGCTTTTGGCGAACGCAAATACAACGGTGATACCAAAAGGGCAAAGGCATATATCTCGTAGGTGCTAAGACTTCTCGTAACTTCTTTTTGTAGATTTAGTATGCACAATCTACTCTTCAAGATTTCAAATAGTGCAGAAGTAATTCTTTCGTTCTTAATTTCTTTGCTTTGCGAAGAAGAAATGGTTTCATATTGAAGAGTGTATATTTTGACATTAAAAATTATTATTTCTTTTTATCTTCCAGCAGGTTCCATGTTATTTGGTGGTGAAGATGGTATTGTTCTTGCATAATCGTATGATAATCAAAACCCAATTCTTATATCTACAAAAAGCACCCCAACACGATTGTTTGATTATCGTCATTATTGTGCGATTAATATCTTTTAAGGAAAATAAGGGCAATTTAATTATAGTATCATTTCTATCATTTAGCCGTATTGTGCTTGGGCTATATAATAGTAACCAGTATACACATAATATGATATTAATCAACACAGTAGTAAATAGCATGCATTCTAACGCAGCTACTAACATTGTGAGCTGACAACATGGCCAGATAGGTGAGGTGATTCCCATAGAAGCATCTACGTATTTCAAGCACCAAATATAAGATATAAGTGGGCTGGGGTTATAAGTAGCTGCTTTGTGGAGTATAATAATATACAATGTATAACTTCTCAGTTTAAATGATCTGGAAAGGCATTCCTTTGCTTTCTCATAATTCTTTAATAAGAGAAGGAAATGGTTTCATATTGTAGAGTGTATATTTTGGCACCAAGTATTAATCAGTAGTAATCAAAGCAATTCTTATATCTACAAGCACCTAACACATATTTGATTATGTCAACAGGATTATTTTCAGTGAGAAATATACTGGGAGTAAGGGCCAATTTCAAAGCAATTATAGTATAATCATTTCTATCAATTAAGTACAATATTAACGGAGCTATATAATACTACTAGTGTTGGTTTGACATAGAATGAATGGTAAGACAAAGTCATAGATCATCCCTGTATTTCAACTTGTAAATATGTAAAATGTCATAGGCTGCTGGGTATCATACAATCAAAGGGCAATTTTTGCAAGCAGTATATTGGCATACATCGTAGTAGTACACACTCAGTTTAGACATATTTGTGTATTAGGGGATTCTGATTTCTCTGCTATCAGGTGCTGTTCCACACCTGCACCCAGGTGGTAAGCCGAGATGCTAGAACTTTCACCTAGAAGTCTTAGGGTGTGCATTATCATCAAGTGTGTGGCGTGCCCTCTACCAAGCAAGCTAACTTTCAGGAAATAAGCGCACAAATCACACAGGCTACTGAAAAGGCACTTCATAAAGCTAGTGTGTTCCAACATGTACAAGAGGAAATAAAACACTAAGTTAGGAACTGATACAATGAAGCTGGACATCAAAATAAACATTTCAAGTAAGAAACAATATGTTTCGTGTATAATAATGATTATTTAACGCAATGTGACGAGAATTAAAGGCACCACTGAACATTTAAGTGATTAATGCATCCAAGGCATATACAATAATAATAAAAAAATCCCATGTGAAGCATTGCCCGCTATCTTTAACATTCTTCAAACCGGAGATCAGCTGAATTTGAACCGTTCAATTTACAGCTCATATCTTGTGCGATCACACCTGAATGCAAAGAGATGTATTCTTACTTCTTATAACTCTGTGAAAAGGTGATCACAAATAGATAATTATCGTAAACAGTACAAAAGGAAAGCTTAACAAAACGTTATATTGCTCCTCTGAAAATCATTGTTACTCTAAGTAGACATACTGAATAGATATTGTAATTATCATTTGATGTCATTATTAAAAACCAGCGGATATCGAACTTCTATGAAACACAAAACTCAGATCTGAAATGACACCTCGGCAAATAGTAGCTGAAGCAAAAGTGTGCTCTGTGCATGCTGCAGGTGGTGGCGAGATGTACATTACCTAAATTCTTCTGATTTGATGCGTTGTATAAAAAGTAGTATTACTTGCATATATTTTAAGCTGAGTGATGCAAATCAAGTACTTACATGCCGAGTATAATTTTTTTCAAAAATCTCTGAATATAATAACCCCATTATAGAAATGGCGACATGAACAAATAACAAAGGAATGTAATGTCTGAAAAGAAATCACATTATCTCCCGAATCAGAAATTCCATGAATTAAAGTTAAATAAGAACCACATATACCCTAACCCATATGCACAAAGAAGTCAAAATGTCAAAGTTGTAATTTTGATATAGCGATGTCATTCTATGGTCTTTGAGATGTGCGAAAAGGAGCGGTGATACCTGTGAAAGGTAATAACTGGATGGGCGGTTGCCCGCTGACGAAAACGGCAATCGGAGAGTGGCAGCGGCGCTCATATCGTTCAACTACTCAAATAAATAGCCTCGCTCGCCCACGCCACCCGAGGCGCTACAGTTCGTGTGCTGCACACATCAGCAGCGGGTGCATCAACGTGCATCGGAGATATCTCTCAAGCGGCACAGCATGCATGTACCTCGAACATTTACATATGCATGTAAAAGACAATATAGTGTGCGCTTTTCAGGTTTTGCGGGGTGCCGGGCCTATGATAATTTCATTGTCAGTGGCTATGACATATGCTAATAAAGTTGCGCTGATATACGCGAGTAAAAGAATCTATGATCAGTACATGTATCCATTGCTTGAGGTAAATTGATATTCTGCTAAGTAACTGCATATGACAGTAAACTCAATACATTTTGGAATAAAACCAGGAGCAAGTTTAGGGCTGGAAAAACACATTTAAATAAGACCTTTCTAATCTGTAAAGCTAACTTAAATCCTTTTATTAGTACATGCAAGCAAGTTGGAAGAAAAATGAAACAAATACAGATTACTATGTATGTGGAAGTAAAATGTTCTGAGAAGAGATGTAAAAGCATGGCGAGAAAATTTGGCAAGTAGGTACTTGCTTGGGTAGAAGCTAGTGGACAGTTCTGAGCTAAATTGTCACTTAAGGAGTGAGAAACGGCTTATAATATAACAAGAACCTTTATAATGTGTTGATAATGTGGCGTGTTGGAGGCAGAAGGTAAGGCATGTAATTATAAGTACTGCTGCTGAAGTATGGCTTGAATTTGGCTTCGGCAAGTGTGTATAATGTAAACAAGTATATGCGAATATATAGATTCACGATAGTAGAAAATCAACAAGCCATAACTAATAGCTTAATTTAGAAAGCAGTGTAGTGTCGAGACAAATTTATATGCCGTTATATAGATTTTGATAGTAAGAAATCGCCAGGCCATAACCAAAGTGTGAGTTGGAAAGATGATACGTCTGCCTGAACTTTAGTGGTATAGGAACAGAGAAAGCATAGCAACTGCTTTGTCCCATGCGTCTCGAGGGATTGGGGGTCATTGTACCACAGTATGCGAATGCCGTCCTGCACACACAACTCATCTTCTTATCCTCCCGGCTTTCTCCACCTGGGCTTTCCGGCGGCGGTTGAAATAACTATATTATCATCCTTGTTGGGTAGGTCGAGGAAGAACGATCAGGAATTGGTCATAGATCCACAACCAGCATCATCTTTACGGAAAAAGCGAGGATGCATCGTTCGTCCATCTTCGGGATAGGAGATGGTGCAATATTCAATACAAGAATATGTAAGCACCATATCGTTATCAGATGGATCCCATCTGGCAAAAAAATCCTGTTGAAGTATTCAAAGTGAAAGAATCCGGTTTGCGCCAATTTGAAAATAATCGAAGTCAAATATTGGTTTTAATTGGATGATTGGGTGATATCAGTTCCATCAAGAGCTTAACATTAATGACATACATACATACAATAAATCGAAATAACAGCAATCTAAAAACACATCAAACACGAGAATGGAGAAGATGCAAATCCGACATATCAAGGCCTGGTTACATAGATTCATATTATGCTTCAAATAACCAGAGTGTGAGTTTTATGCATGCCTTTGCATTTGTGGGCAATGAACATCGATTTTCTATTCAAGTTCATACTCTAAAGAGAAAGAGAAAATCACAAAGCCAGCGAGGACACATTTTAAATCTTACAGACCACATATAACTAACACATTTTAACATGACGCAATGCCGCCAACACAGTCGATGACTCATTTTTCGGTAATCATTCAAGCCTAGTCAAAATAAAAAATATTCATACAAGCTGTTAGAACTATTTTTGCTCATCTATTTAGATAAATATAAATGGATCACATGAATATCTTCCTTTGAAACATCACTATGGAGTGAAAAATACATGGCCAATAGAGTTCGTAGCGGTGGTCGTTCAGCTAGGCTGCACCCGATTCTTAACGCTCATGTCATCCCTTAGAAGTCCTTTGTTGAAATACTATGGCTGGCATAAATGCCTGCTTACACATCCGTAGCGGCAGCTGCCGGTCATGTTGGCAGCGGTGCTTGAACTGTAATGGAAAACAGCAACCATCAAGCATAATTATAAAATCTCCAACATCCTTATCCATTTATTGAATGAAGAGAAGAAAAAACTTCTCACCATTGAATAGTGTTGCAAAAGATTACAAAAAGAGGATAGAAATGCTCATCTCTCTCCTGTTTATCCCTAGTATATAATTTTTTCGTGCAACAGTTAGATGGTGCATAAATATAGACCAATGTTAATCTGGGAACAATAAACACTTTGCTAGCAAAGCATATATACGACTCATCACCCGCACAAAGAGATAAAATCCCGGTAAAACTAAAGAAAGGGAGTTACTCATTAAAAGCATCTCTGACTTGCTCATGAGAAGGCCTGGCTGAACCTGCACTCGGCTATCATCTCACCTTCTGACTCCCTCGTTGCATAGTGAATCCCATTCGAACCCAGGCTCGCAGGTCGAATCACACCCTTGCTCATAGTGCGCTGTGGCAAAATTTAGAGTCAGAAAGAGTTGGGGCAAAATCAAGAACACAGTGGATCGAGGCGGTGCATGGAGTTGGTGCGAGACGGGCACTCGAGCAGCCTCGTGCACGCTTCTTGGCGACCATGCCTCCATGCGCCCATCCACCACAGCTTCTTGTTGCAAGGAGTTGAGAAACCTTGGCGGCGGAGCGTGAGGGTGCTGAGTGGATGAGAGGCGAAGCCGGCAGTAGTCCGCCGCGTCCGGCAGGTGGCGAGCTCGGCGTTGGCGGCTGGGGATGTTGTGCATTCTGCAGTGGTGCGGGCAGCAGTAACCCAGAGGAGAGAAAGGATGTGGGTGGAGAACGGAAGTTGACGTGGCGGAAGTGAAGTGGCGGTGAGGAAGCGCGACGAGGGTGCCGTCTCTGCCCGAGCAGCGGCGACGGAATCGAAGATGAATGGCGAGTGAATGCGGGAGGATTGGAGGAAGAGACACGGAGGATTGGATTGGTGGAGAACTGGTAGTCGGGCAGGATGGGCATTAGTGACCCATGGATAAATGTGGAGTGCGTGGGGAGGAGAGGCCTCAGCGCCCTGAGCGGGCGATGACGAGATAAATGCCACGTACGCTCGATCGGACCGAGAAAATTCAAGCGCTGTGAGAGAGCAGTTAGGGGTGCGAAGCAATCATCTGAGTGGGATACCAGTGGGGCACTAGTTAAACTGCTGCCTCAATAGTGTATACCAATTGGGCATCTTGAACACTGTAGGTGTGTAGCAATTGGGGCACTAGTTAAACTGCTGACAAGTGCATATTTCAATTGGGGCACTTCTTCCAAACTACTCCAGCAGGTGTGTATATTAGTGGGGCACTTCAAACCTTTTTAATAGGTGTATACAGGTAGGACATATTAAACTTTGCCTCAATAGGTAGAGCATTAGAGACATTTTGGCCAAAGTGCTATCACAAAGGGGTGTTTAGGGGCATAAAAAGATTGCCCGGGGAGCAAAGTGCCCCATCCGTGTGAGTGTGGCGTTGATGTCGTGCCCATGTTGTAGTGACCATCCCCCTGCCATCGTTATTATAATGATTGACGGCTCCTGACATTTCACCACCATGTTTCATATGTTATCAAACATATGGTCACCAGTGTCGCATATTCTGCAGCAAATGCTGAGTCAATTGATCTTTGTGTTATAGTGGTAGGAGGAGGCGGTGTTTGGAGACATGGGTGCATATGCTTCTGTATTTTCGAATGCGTCTTACATACGTTTAATTTTTTGGAGATGAGAATAAAAATGCCGACCCATCTTCGTCTGCACGATGTCCTAAAGTTGTTTCATAAGGATCGACTTATCATGTGGCGGTGTGTGAGGCAAAATTCTACTTCAAAAATAATATTTTTCACAAGATAAACTTTCTCTTTTTTATATAGACCACACAAAATATTAGTTTCGTGGCTTGAGAAGCAACACCGTATGATGTACATGTAAATTTTTGTCCAAATTTTAGTATTCCAAAATATGATTTTTGTTAGAGGGAACATCGCGCCAGGGCGAATGAATTTCCAGGCATATACAGTTATTCGTGTAGTACAGAACTCTCCTGGGCTGTGTACCGAATATATTGCCAGCAGCGAGGTCGAAGACCGGCACCGGTTGGTCAGGTCCGGCAAGGCTGACCCGCGCAAAATCGAACTCCTGATGGGCTTGAATCAGTGTCGAGCGATGTTGGTAAGTTGATGTTGTGGTGCACGACGGGGTTTTATGCGTCCATGGTGGTAGCAAGAGCCATCGGCGACGCTATGGCGATGGCTGTTTCCTATGCCAGCAATCCAGCGAGGGCCTGCGCCGATCTCGAACGGCTGGAGGAGGGATGGTGAACCACGTGATGGGAAGCCTCCCGTTCTCGGCGTGGCCATAGACAGCCTGGAATGGAAGTTGCCATCGACCTGGATCCTAAGACTGATGATGTTTGCCGTAACAGATGCCGCCAGCAAGTTCACCTCCTTCTGTCGGTCGTCCACTGGCGTCCAGCGTTCGCTCTCGTTCTGCAGCACAACTGCCACAACGCCTCGATGTGTTCTGCAGGCGAACTCGGCTGCCCGCCCGTAGATGCCGAAGTATCAGTGCTCTGTAGCTGTCGTCGCCATGGTTGACTGAACTTATGTCTTGCTCGGTATAGCGCAAAGCGATCGCAATTGCTTCTCTTGCTGCACTCCAGAACCGGCTGTGGGGGCGAAAGTGGTTTTCATTGCAGCAGCTCACGACGCCTGCAACTCACTCTAGTAGCGCTTGAAAGCCTGCTGCTTCACCGTTGGTTCGCGTAATTACCGAATCGTGTGGGGCGCGACGAATTTACGGTAAAATGTTCCAACAATGGTGCGTAAAAGGCTTCGAGTAATTAATCACGCGGTCCCTACTACATGATACTCATACAAAACATAGTTGTCTGAGAATAAGGATATAAGGTTTGATCAATGCGACAGGTTTAAAATGATGGTAATCCAGTTTTCTAATTATTCATGTTATAATTAAGAAAAGGACATTTACGACTACAAAGCAGTACTCCTGTTATCAGTTTTGACTAGGCATTCGTAGTTTAAAAAAAAAAATCGATCATAAAATTTAGTCATAAATATGATTTTATATATCACAAAAGTATATCATTAGAATCATCTTTTTAAATATAGATCGGATGTTATAATCTTTATGACATATAATCCATATTTTGTTGACCAATCAAGCTTTCTTAAGCAAATATCTCAAACCATAACTGTTTTGGGATATGGTTTCAAAAACTACAACCTAGTACTGGTGTTGCTTCGTGGCACTGCTCTCGGTTCAGGTCGTTTGATAACGTCTATGACATGCTGCATCCATCGGTCAGGTATTGATTCTCATGTTAAAGAAAATATCAGGTTCCCTCAGCTGGACCCGGACTAGTATCAATAATTATTAATTAATCAAAAAAAGAATCATCCATGGTTCTGTGACAACACATACTTTCGTGTGTCTGGGCAATCTTAGTTTATTTTGCCTAGATGTTTTGAAAAGTTTTTGCATTTTCTTGAAAACTTTGGTCAGTTTCAATAAAGGAATTCTGAGTTTGTTAAAGAATCTTAAAAATCAAGTGAACAACAGCTGAGTGAACAAAATCTTAACCTATTTTGCTTACTTTAGTCATTTGGAAATTTTCAACTTTGTGGCAAAAATTTGTTCAAAGAAATAGATTTTCACAAAAAGAAAGAACAAATTACAATGCTAAGCCTGCGTCAAAGGAAAAGAACCAGTGGCCCATTTTTTAATCATTTGTCCTTTGACCCCTAGTGTAAACAACGGTATCGAAGAATGCCTAACCAGAAAAACAACAAAAAGCGAGGAAGTTGGGTTTTCAACAAATTTGCACATCAGCTGTTGTGGATTCCCTGAAATATTAATTTTCCTTTGTGGTTTTCTGGCTTTCTGCTTTACCCGATAGAGTTTATGTGTTTGTGTATCACTGTTTTATCCATAGTGAAGAGACGCAAGATTCCCTTTTGTATCATGTTCAGTGAGAAAAGTCACAATATTAACTGTAACATAGATGCATATTTTCTAGAAAGTACATGATCCAGCATACCGTATGAAGCCAAGTTTAAGGGCGAAATCAGACGCAAGAAAAACAGTAAGCTTTTCCACTGTGTAGGGATGGTAATAGTACCATTACCATGCCCTTTCTGATAATACTTACATAGGTATGTAACTAGGAAAATTTTATA
>NC_061509.1:17648435-17667720 GCF_022539505.1 Lolium rigidum | reverse complement strand
GTGATTCAAAGGATTAAAGAAAAAAAAATAAGAATAGGGAAAAGTCAAGGCTATGGGAAAAATTCATATGGGTAAGGGAATCTCAATGTGTGGGCGACGCAAATGGACGTTGAGTAGTTGTTTGCGTCCGCACAGTCGAAAAATGCGTCTGGGAGCAGGCCCAGCGCATAGTGATCGGGCTGTCGGCTGTCCGCAGAGACCCAAACACTGCCTAAATATGCGTTGAATGGACGTTGCGCGTCGCGCCGAATGTCCACCGAATCTCATGTAGGACCTGCGCGTATGTAACTCGGACGCCACTAACATTCCCGCCGGTAGCCATTCCCAGCCTAAAATATCAAAGTTGACCGGCGCCAACACTCTAGCCCATTGTGATGGACGTCCTCGTTGCCGCAGCCACCATAGATTCCGAGGAAACCCTCGCAGCCACTGCCTCGGAATCTCCCATAGCCACCACCACAGCCCCAATGGAGACCGCATCTCCAGCCGACTCAAAGCGTGCCGCCACCGGCGGCCGGGAAGCTAAGCCGAAGGCGCCGAAGAAGCTTCTATCGAAGGAGAAGAAAGGCGTCGAGGCCGCGAAGCGTCGCGGCCGGCACAAGATTCGGAAGGAGAGGAATGCAACGGTGGTGAAAGAACATCTCTCACAATGTGTTTTGTGTGTTTGATGTCAATGCATGTGATACACTAATGTTTGATGAAGTGGTGCAGGATTTATATAGATACATGTATTTGAGTGACTTGTGTGGAAAAACGAGTCAAAAGAAAGCAGAAAAAGATTCACCAGGCCGGATAATCCGGGCCGGATATTTGCAAAATATCCGGCCCCCAAAATTTGGCTAAGGACTCGAGGCGATGTGGCTCAGTACATGGGCCGGATTATTGGCCGGACATTTGGCCGGAATTTCCCCAAGGCCGGATAATCCGGGCCGAATATTTTCGAAATATCCGGCCCCCCAAAATTCGGCTAAGGACCAGAGGCGACACGGCTCAGTACATCCCTGGACATGGGCCGGACATTTGGCCGGATTTTCCCCAGGGCCGGATTTTTGGTGGGGGGCGGATTATCCGGCCCCAACTTAGGCCGGATTATCCGGCCCCCGAAAGTCTCCAACGGCTGGATTTTTTTTTGGGGGGGGGGGGTATTTATACCCCCTTCTTCTACCTTGCTCCTCGCTCAATCATTGACTAAAAATCTGCCAAGCCTCACCACCATTAGAGCCACTCCAAGAACACAAGATTTGCAAGATCTTCTCCCTCATCCAACCAACGCTCTTGATCTTTGGAGATTCGAAGGAGAAGACACCGATCTACATCCTCACCGAAGCGATTTTCATTTCCCCCTCTTATGCTTGAGGGACCCTTTGCTAGTGTTCCTATTTGGATCCCTAGTTGTTTGTTGTTGATGTATTGTTGTTGATTGTTGTGTTGTTACAGATTTGGGAGCCTCGAATTTGGTTGTGGATGTGTGCCCCAAGAACTTTGTAAAGGCCGGTTTCCGCCTCGAGGAAATCCCTTAGTGGAAGTGGGTGATGTCTACGTGTGCTTCTATTCTCGTAGACAGTGTTGGGCCTCCAAGAGCAGAGGTTTGTAAAACAGCAACAAGTTTCCCTTAAGTGAATCACCCAAGGTTTATCGAACTCAGGGAGGTAGAGGTCAAAGATAGTCCTCTCAAGCAACCACCGCAATTAAGATACAAGAGGTCTCTTGTGTCCCCAACACACCTAATACACTTGTCAGATGTATAGGTGCACTAGTTCGGCAAAGAGATAGTGAAATACAAGTAATATGGATGATTGTAAGTAGTAATTGCAATATGAAATAAAAATGGCAGCAAGCGAACATGTAGCAGAACTTGTTGGAAACGGTGTTTCGATGCTTAGAAACAAGGCCTAGGGATCATACTTTCACTAGTGGACACTCTCAACAATGATCACATAATTGAATAAATAAATGCTACTCTTAAACATTCTCTTGTTGGATAACAAACACCATTCATTGTGTAGGGCTACAAGAGCTCCCTCAAGCCGGAGTAAACAAGCTCCACAACGTCATAAAGGAATCACACACGATGCGCACACTGTCACCATCACACCGTGGAGAGTAATTCCGGAGTTCATATTAAAGTAACCTCTAGAGTGCATAATAGATAAGAGTAACATCTACATATTCAACTAGATTACAAAGCTCATGATCACATAAAGATCACACCATGGGAAAGAGAGATGGACCACATAGCTACCGGTAGAGCCCTCAGCCTCGGGGGAGAACTACTCCTCCTCATCATGGGAGAACGACAACGGCGATGAAGATGGCGGTGGTGTCGATGGAGATGGATTCCGGGGGCAATTCCCCGTCCCGGCGGCGTGCCGGAACAAAGACTTCTGTCCCCCGAACTTGGCTTCGCGATGGCGGCGGCTACGGAACTCTTTGTGGAATATGACTTGTCTCTTTAGGGTTTTCGCGACTAGAAGAATATATAGGCGGAAGGGCGGCCTCGGAGGGGTCCCGAGGGGCCCACACCATAGGGGGGCGCCCCCCCCTTGGCCGCGCCGCCAGGTGGGGTGGCCACCTCGTGGCCCCTCTCCGTCTCTCCTTCGGTGTTCTGGAACCCTCCGTGGAAAATAAGGCCTTGGGCTTTTGTTTCGTCCAATTCCGAGAGTATTTCCTGTGTAGAATTTCGAAACCAAAAACAGCGGAAAACGAGAGCGGCACTTCGGCATCTTGTTAATAGGTTAGTTCCAGAAAATGCATAAAATGATATAAAGTGTGAACAAAACATGTAGGTATTGTCATAAAACTAGCATGGAACATCAGAAATTATAGGTACGTTGGAGATGTATCAAGCATCCCCAAGCTTAGTTCCTACTCGCCCTCGAGTAGGTAAACGATAAAAAGAATAATTTCTGAAGTGACAAGCTACCAATATAATCTTGATCAACACTATTGTAAAGCATATAAGATGAATGAAGTGACTCAAAGCAATGATCTATAGTTTACTAACAAAAAGATAATGACTAAACAACTGAATCATACAGCAAAAACTTTTCATGAATAGTACTTTCAAGACAAGCATCAAAAAGTCTTGCATAAGAGTTAACTCATAAAGCAATAGATTCTTAATAAGAGGTTTTGAAGCAACACAAAAGAAGATTTAAGTTTCAGCAATTGCTTTCAACTTGTAACATGTATATCTCATGGATAGTTGTCAACACAAAGTAATATAATAAGTGCAATAAGCAAGCATGTAAGAATCAATGCACACAGTTGACACAAGTGTTCGCTTCTAAGATAGAAAGAAGTAGGTAAACTGACTCAACATAAAGTAAAAGAAAGACCCTTCGTAGAGGGAAGGAGGGATTACTCATGTGCTAGAGCTTTTTATTTTGAAAACATGGAAACAATTGTGTCAACGGTAGTAATAATTTATATGGGTTATGCATAAAACTTCCTATAAGTTGCAAGCCTCATGCATCGAATACTAATAGTGCCCGCACCTTGTCCTAATTAGCTCGGATTTCCATGGATTATCAACGCATTACATGTGTTTCAACCAAGTGTCACAAAGGGGTACTGATGCGCGTAGATGTACACGTCCGTTGGGAACCCCAAGAGGAAGGTATGATGCGCACAGCGGCAAGTTTTCCCTCAGAAAGAAACCAAGGTTTATCGAACCAGGAGGAGCCAAGAAGCACGTTGAAGGTTGATGGTCGCGAAATGTGATGCGGCGCAACACCGAGGATTCCGGCGCCAACTTGGAACCCGCACAACACAAACCAAGTACTTTGTCCCAACGAAACGGTGAGGTTGTCAATCTCACCGCTTGTCGTAACAAAGGATTAACCGTATTGTGTGGAAGATGATTGCTTGCAAGAAAACGAGTAGAAAACAAGTATTGCGGTAGATTGTATTTCGATAAAGAGAAGTGGACCGGGGTCCACGGTTCACTAGAGGTGTCTCTCCCATAAGATAAAAGCATGTTGGGTGAACAAATTACGATCGGGCAATTGACAAATAAAGAGAGCACCGCGATGCATATACATGACATGGTAAATATAGTGAGATTCAATTGGGCATTACGACAAAGTACATAGACCGCCATCCAACTGCATCTATGCCTAAAAAGTCCACCTTCAGGTTATCATCCGAACCCCCTCCGGTATTAAGTTGCAAACAACAGACAATTGCATTAAGTATGGTGCGTAATGTAATCAACAACTACATCCTCGGACATAGCATCAATGTTTTATCCCTAGTGGCAACAGCACAACACAACCTTAGAACTTTCACGTCACTCGTCCTGGTATCAATGCGGCATGAACCCACTATCGAGCATAAATACTCCCTCTTGGAGTTACTAGCAAAAACTTGGCCGAGCCTCTACTAATAACGGAAAGCATGCAAGATCTTAAACAACACATAAACATCGGATTGATAATTACCATAGCATAGTATTCTCTATCCATCGGATCCCGACAAACACAACATATAGTATTACGGATAGATGATCTTGATCATGTTAGGCAGCTCACAAGATCCAACAATGAAGCACAACAAGGAGAAGACAACCATCTAGCCTACTTGCTATGGACCCATAGTCCAGGGGTGAACTACTCACTCATCACTCCGGAGGCGACCATGGCGGTGTAGAGTCCTCCGGAGATGAATCCCCTCTCCGGCAGGGTGCCGGAGGCGATCTCCTGAATCCCCCGAGATGGGATTCGCGGCGGCTGCGTCTCCGGAAGGTTTTCCGTATCGTGGCTCTCGGTGCCGGGGGTTTCGTCACGGAGGCTTTAAGTAGGCGGAAGGGTAGGTCAAGAGGCGGCGCGAGGGGCCCGGATGACGAGCCGGCGTGGCCGGGGCCTCAGGCCGCGCCGCCCCGTCGTCCGGCCACCTCGTGGCCCCACTTCGTTGACTCTTCGGTCTTCCGGAAGCTTCGTGGAAAAATAGGACCCCGGGCGAAGATTTCGTCCAATTCGAGAATATTTCCTTACTAGGATTTCGAAACCAAAACAGCAATGAAACGACAAGATCGGCTCTTCGGCATCTTGTTAATAGGTTAGTTCCAGAAAATGCATAAATATGACATAAAGTATGCATAAAACATGTAGATAACATCAATAATATGGCATGGAACATAAGAAATTATCGATACGTTGGAGACGTATCGGCATCCCTAAGCTTAGTTACGCTCGTCCCGAGCGGGTAAAATGATAACAAAGATAATTTCTGAAGTGACATGCTACCAACATAATCTTGATCATATAATAATGTAAAGCATGTGAACTGAGATCAAATCACTCAAAGCAAATATATATATTGATATAAGAGATGATAATGCAAGAGTTAAACAAGCTAGAAGTTTTCATGAACTATTGCTTCAAAGACATGAAACCGCACAAGGTTCATTAAAGATGTGTTAAGTATTCAGCGTAGAAGTTCTATCCTTCATTCCAAGCATCAAGTAAATTTTCACAACATAAGAAGGATTCAGTCAAGTAAACATAAACATGAACGTCATGAATCAACTGTTTCGAAGTCTACTCAACCGGTGAGCGCAAGCATTTGGTATTAGCACCAGGATGTTATGGCATAAAGAACGTTAATGGGGGTTTGGAAGGCCAATGAGAGAAATTCTTACAAAGCTGTAAATGATTACTAGACAAGAGGAAGTCTTATAATCGAAGCTATGCAAGGAGTAGTGATTGCCATGCAACGGATGCACATAGAGCTATATGTGTATGAAAGCTCTCCAATGGAACTAGTGGGGGTGCATCCAACTTGGTTGCTCACGAAGACCTAGAGCACTTTTGAGGAGGCTCATCATTGGAATATACAACCCAAGTTCTATAGTGTAAATTCCCCACATAGTTATACTAGTAAAACATGAAAACTCTCTCATATGGAGTGTAGGTGCTAAACATGAGCACAAATGGTGACTATGAATATGCAGGTGCTAAAACATGAGCACAAGTGTGGATAAAAGATAGTAATGATGCCCCCTTTTTCTTTATTCTCTTTTTTTTCTTTTTCTTTTTCTTTCTTTTTCTTTTTTTTTCTTTCTTTTTCTTTTTTTTTCTTTTTAATGGCCTCCACAGCTCTTTTCACTTTTAGGGGCAACATCCTAATATGACAACACACTTTTTGGTACAAATAACTCATAATGAATAAAACATGAAGTATGAAACTGTATGCCTCTGCCAGTGTAGCAGGATGTGCAATGATCTAGCGTAACATGGGTAAACCACACGTCAGCTGTATATAGAATCATGCAAAGCAATATACAAATAATAAATGACAACATGGCATGTAATGTAAAATGGATGTTGCATGGCAATATATCTCGGAACAGCTATGGAAATGCTGTGGCAGGTAGGTATGGTGGCTCGTTTTGAGGAGATGTATGGGCTTATGTGCGGGAGAACAAGAGGAAGTCCTCCCACGGGTTTGGATGTACGGGCGAAGTATGCACAATTCTCAATGTGAGCAAAAGGCAATGCACGAGTACCGAAGAGGCTAGCAAATATGGATGGTGGAAGTGCCAAAAACCGTAGCTTAACATTAGTCAAAAAGAACTCACAAGCTTATTGCAAACATCTAGCAGGTTCAACATTAAGAACATAATTTAAAATTTTACCGACCTTCAGCACAACTTAGTCATTACGATAAACCTTTAGACATGGAAAGCTATCAAGTCCAACTACGCCTTCAACTATTTAAATAGAGTTTGTAGTACGGCACAAGCTTTAAAGACAACAATCCACTACTAATTTTAACTTATTCAACCAACAAGTTTTACCATCTAGATACCTCAAAACATTTGCAAAGAATCAAGTTATCAAAGCTCAATGATCTACAAGATTATGCAAGTGTTTCATTATATCATTACCACATGCAACATTTCCTTAACCAACCGAATAACAATTTAACGAAGAAGAAACTTTGCCATGAACATTATGAGTAAAGCCTAAGGACATATTTGTCCATATGCAACAGCGGAGCGTGTCTCTCTCCCACAAAGTGAATGCTAGGATCCAACTTTATTCAAATAAAACAAAAACAAAAACAAAAACAAACCGACGCTCCAAGCAAAATGCATAAGATGTGACGGAATAAAAATGTAGTTTCAGGGGAGGAACCTGATGATGTTGTCGATGAAGAAGGGGATGCCTTGGGCATCCCCAAGCTTAGACGCTTGAGTCTTCTTAAAATATGCAGGGGTGAACCACCGGGGCATCCCCAAGCTTAGAGCTTTCACTCCTCTTGATCATAGTATATCATACTCCTCTCTTGATCCTTGAAAACTTCCTTCACACCAAACTTCAAGCAAACTCATTAGAGAGTTAGTGCACAATAAAAATTATATGTTCAGAGGTGACACAACCATTCTTTACACTTCTGGACATTGCATAAAGCTACTGGACATTAATGGATCAAAGAAATGAATCCAACATAGCAAAAGAGGCAATGCGAAATAAAAGGCAGAATCTGTCAAAACAGAACAGTTCGTAAAGACGAATTTTAAAATGGCACCAGACTTGCTCAAATGGAAAAACTCAAAACTAATGAAAGTTGCGTACATATCTGAGGATCACTCACGTAAATTGGCATAATTTTCTGAATTTCCTACAGAGAATTAGACCCAGATTCGTGACAGCAAAGAAATCTGTCTCTGCGCAGTAATCCAAATCTAGTATGAACCTTACTATAGAGACTTTACTTGGCACAAAAACATGATAAGGAGAGGTTGCTACAGTAGTAAACAACTTCCAAGACTCAACAAAACAAAAAATTGCTGTAGTAAAAACAATGGGTTGTCTCCCATAAGCGCTTTTCTTTAACGCCTTTCAGCTAGGCGCAGTAAGTGCAAATCAAGTATCATCAAGAGATGAAGCGTTTTCAGCGGGGTTTGGAGTTTTCTCAACTAAGCATAGTATATTGGATACATAAGTTTCAGCGTCTCCCTTTTCATTAATCTTGGGCTTGCTATTCTCATCAAACAAATTTTCAGGAACAAGCCAAGCATAATTATTTTCTAGTGCATCATTCATAGCTAGGAGTTTACATGGTATTGGTGCTTTGATCTCCCCTCCATCATTAATGTTATTAGTGTACCTTATTCTATCCATATCCATTTTTTCAAGGAGACCAACAAAATTAGTATGAGAACCTAGCATGTTAAATTTTGCAAAGACCTTTCTAGCCTCTCTTGCTAGACCACCAAATTCTCTAAGAAGGGTTTCTAGAACAAAATCTTTCTTTTCCCCTTCTTCCATATCACCAAGTGTAAGAAACATGTGTTGGATTATAGGATTGAGATTAACAAATTTAGTTTCCAACATACGAACTAAAGCGACGACGAGCAATTTCATAGGTAGGTGCAAGTTCTACCAAGTGTCTATCTTCAAAATCTTCAGTAGTACTAACATGATTGAAGAATTCTTCTATATTATTTCTCCCAATGATAGACCCACGTCCTACCGGTATGTCTTTTGTGGTAAAATTGAAAGGAAACATGATGAACCTAGTAAAGTAAATGCAAGTAACTAATTTTTTTTGTGTTTTGATTTAGTGCAGCAAACAAAGTAGTAAATAAAATAAAGCAAGACAAAAACAAAGTAAAGAGATTGAGAAGTGGAGACTCCCCTTGCAGCGTGTCTTGATCTCCCGAGCAACGGCGCCGAGAAAAAGTGCTTGATGCGCGTAGATGTACACGTCCGTTGGGAACCCCAAGAGGAAGGTATGATGCGCACGGCGGCAAGTTTTCCCTCGAGAAAGAAACCAAGGTTTATCGAACCGGGAGGAGCCAAGAAGCACGTTGAAGGTTGATGGTCGCGAAATGTGATGCGGCGCAACACCGGGATTCCGGCGCCAACTTGGAACCTGCACAACACAAACCAAGTACTTTGTCCCAACGAAACGAGTGAGGTTGTCAATCTCACCGGCTTGCTGTAACAAAGGATTAACCGTATTGTGTGGAAGATGATTGCTTGCAAGAAAACGAGTAGAAAACAAGTATTGCGATAGATTGTATTTCAGTAAAGAGAATTGGACCGGGGTCCACTGTTCACTAGAGGTGTCTCTCCCATAAGATAAAAGCATGTTGGGTGAACAAATTACAGTCGGGCAATTGACAAATAAAGAGAGCACCGCGATGCATATACATGACATGGTAAATATAGTGAGATTCAATTGGGCATTACGACAAAGTACATAGACCGCCATCCAACTGCATCTATGCCTAAAAAGTCCACCTTCAGGTTATCATCCGAACCCCTCCGGTATTAAGTTGCAAACAACGGACAATTGCATTAAGTATGGTGCGTAATGTAATCAACAACTACATCCTCGGACATAGCATCAATGTTTTATCCCTAGTGGCAACAAGACAACACAACCTTAGAACTTTCCATCATTCGTCCCGGTATCAATGCGGGCATGAACCCACTATCGAGCATAAATACTCCCTCTTGGAGTTACTAGCAAAAACTTGGCCGAGCCTCTACTAATAACGGAAAGCATGCAAGATCTTAAACAACACATAAACATCGGATTGATAATTACCATAGCATAGTATTCTCTATCCATCGGATCCCGACAAACACAACATATAGTATTACGGATAGATGATCTTGATCATGTTAGGCAGCTCACAAGATCCAACAATGAAGCACAACAAGGAGAAGACAACCATCTAGCTACTGCTATGGACCCATAGTCCAGGGGTGAACTACTCACTCATCACTCCGGAGGCGACCATGGCGGTGTAGAGTCCTCCGGGAGATGAATCCCCTCTCCGGCAGGGTGCCGGAGGCGATCTCTTGAATCCCCCGAGATGGGATTCGCGGCGGCTGCGTCTCCGGAAGGTTTTCCGTATCGTGGCTCTCGGTGCTGGGGGTTTCGTCACGGAGGCTTTAAGTAGGCGGAAGGGTAGGTCAAGAGGCGGCGCGAGGGGCCCGGATGACGGGCCGGCGCGGCCGGGGCCCGGGCCGCGCCGCCCTATCGTCCGGCCACCTCGTGGCCCCACTTCGTTGACTCTTCGGTCTTCCGGAAGCTTCGTGGAAAAATAGGACCCCGGGCGAAGATTTCGTCCAATTCCGAGAATATTTCCTTACTAGGATTTACGAAACCAAAAACAGCGAAAACGACAGAATCGGCTCTTCGGCATCTTGTTAATAGGTTAGTTCCAGAAAATGCATAAATATGACATAAAGTATGCATAAAACATGTAGATAACATCAATAATGTGGCATGGAACATAAGAAATTATCGATACGTTGGAGACGTATCAGGTACCTCTATGCCACCTGTACAAAAGTCGAAGGAGATAAATCGCATTTGATTTCTCGATTTTGATAGATCTCAACTTGAGGACATCCATACCGGGACAACATAGAAAACAGATAATGGACTCCTCTTTTTAATGCTTTAAGCATTCAACAACAGTAATATTCTCATAAGAGATTCTGAGGATTAATGTCCAAGCTGAAACTTCCACCATGATACATGGCTTTGGTTGGCGGCCAATGTTCTTCTCTAACAACATGCATACTCAAACCATTGAACTCATGGCAAATCTCCCTTACTTCAGACAAGACGAACGTGCATAGCAACTCACATGATATTCAACAAAGGTGTGACAAGTTGATGGCGTCCCCAGAAACATGGTTACCGCTCAACAAGCAACTTATAAGAACTAAGATACATAGCAACATATTCATTACCACAATAGTTTTTAGGCTACTTTCCCACGAGCTATGTACTGCAAAGACAAGGAATGAAATTTTAAAGGTAGCACGCAAGCAATTTACTTTGGAATGGCAGAAAAATACCACATATAGGTAGTTATGGTGGACACAAATGGCATAGGTTTTGGCTCAAGGTTTTTGGATGCACGAGAAGCATTTCCTCTCGGTACAAGGCTTTGGCTAGCAAGGTTGTTTGAAGCAAACACAAGTATGAACCGGTACAGCAAAAACTTACACAAGAACATATTGCAAGCATTATAAGACTCTACACTGTCTTCCTTGTTGTTCAAACACTTTTACCAGAAAATATCTAGACCTTAGAGAGACCAATCATGCAATCCAAATTTCAACAAGCTCTACGGTAGTTCTCCACTAATAGGTTTAAACTACATGATGCAAAAGCTTAAACATGATCTACTTGAGAGCTCAAAACAATTGCCAAGTATCAAATTATTCAAGATAATATACCAACTACCACATGAAGCATTTTCTGTTTCCAACCAAATAGCAATCAATGCTGAGGCTTTCAGCTTTCGCCATGAATATTAAAGTAAAACGAAGAACACAAGTGTTCAAATGAAAAAGCGGAGTGTGTCTCTCTCCCACACAAGCATGGTAGGATCTGATTTATTCAGAGAATGAAAATAACAAAACGAAAATAAAAGCACACAAACGCTCCAAGTAAAGCGCATAAGATGTGACGGAATTAAAATATAGTTTCACTAGAGATGACCTGATAAGTTGTTGATGAAGAAGGGGATGCCTTGGGCATCCCCAAGCTTAGATGCTTGAGTTTTCTTGAAATATGCTTGGGTGACCCACAGGGGCATCCCCAAGCTTAGGATCTTTGCTCTTCTTGATCACATTATATCACCCTTCTCTCTTGACCCTTGAAAACTTCCTTCACACCAAACTCAAAGCAATCTCATTAGAGGGTTAGTGCATAATCAAAAATTCACATGTTCAGTAAGGACACAATCATTCCCAACACTCCTGGATATTACCCAAGGTAACTGAAATTTAATGGAGCAAAGAAATCCACTCAAACACAGTAAAGAGGCAATGCGAAATAAAAGGCAGAATCTGTCAAAACAGAACAGTCCGTAAAGACGAATTTTTTCGAGGCACTTAACTTGCTCAGATCAGAAAACTCAAAACTAATGAAAGTTGCGTACATATCTGGGGATCACGCATGAATTCTCGCAGATTTTTTTTATTCTTCTACAGAGAGAAAAACGCGAATTTGTGACAGATAAGAAACCTGTTTCTGCGTAGAAATCCAAATCTAGCATCAACTTTCTATTAGAGACTTTACTTGGCACAACAACGAAATAAACATGATAAGGAGAGGTTGCTACAGTAGTAATAACTTCCAAGACACAACAAAACATTAGCAAAATAAAAACATGGGTTATCTCCCAAGAAGTGCTTCCTTTATAGCCATTAAGATGGGCTCAGTAATTTTAATGATGCTCTCGCAAGAAATAAGAGTTGAAGCAAAAGAGAACATCAAGAAGCAAATTCAAAACACATTTAAGCCTAACCCACTTCCTATGCATAGGAATCTTGTACACAAATAAATTCAAAAAGAACAAAGTGACAAGCATAGGAAGACAAAACACGAGTAACTTCAAAATTCTCGACATAAAGAGGGAAAACTTAATATTATTAAGATGCATATAACCATGTTTCCCTCTCTCATAATAACTTTCAGTAGCATCATTGATGAAATCCACAGTATAACCATCAATTAAAACATTCTTATCATGGTTCATATGCTTAAAAGTATCATTATTTTTGGCATAAGAAAAACTCTTCTCATTAGTAGTAATTGGAGCAGGATCATTATCAAGAATTTGAACATGGTAAACAAGTTGCATACTAAGGGAATGGTTTTTGGCAATCCCATCATAACTATGACAAGTTTCATAAGGATAATTATAACCTGTGTCATATCCATCTCTATAACGATTATCTAAACCAGAAGATATAATATCATCATTTCACTAAAAGTAAAGGTCTCAAATATAGGACCTTCAAGCACAACATCCCCAAGCTTAGAGCTTTCAATATCATCGTTTGAGGGAACATGGATAGTGCTAACATCATTACTTTCATAATCAGTACCAAAGAGATTTTCAGTATCAAAAGTAGTGTGCTCTTCCAAATCATGATCACTAATATAGGTAAAGGGCATAGGAAGATCATTGTACTCAGATTCATTATCATAATAATCATTGGGAGCAACATACTTACGGTTACCTATCGTTATCTCATACACGCGGGGATATGCCGTTACCTCTTTCTTTTTATTCCCCCTCTTCTTCTTCTTCCCCCTCTTCTTCTTGTTTTCCTCTTTAGGAGGGAGAGGCTTGAAAGGAAGCTTTTCCACATAACCTGGTTTATTATTAGAAACAATAGAAGAAACTTGGGAGGATACCTCTCTTTCATTAATAAGAACAAAACACATATTAGTCCTGTCATATTTTGGTAAAGTCCCATCCTTTATAACACTTTGTATGTAGGTGTTGGCATGGCAATTATTAACACAATAGAGATAACATCCATGCAACACACTATGCATATCAAGATCACTCATATCTAACAAAGAAAATTTCTTGATAACTCTTCACACCCCAAAAATAAAGTAAGTTCATCATGCTGATTATCAGTGATCATGTTATCACAATATAGACTTGAAGTACTCATTAAATTCGAAATACTATCATCATGACCAGAACATTGAAAATTAAAATGACCCACTCTATGGCAAAGTTCACAAATAAAAGGATGGAGGTCACAAACTTTTTCACCAAGATCATTTAGAGCCTTGTACCACATTCTAGTTTTTTTCATTCCTATGATGGATACAATATTCATCTTCCATTTGATTAATTCCACAAGGTCTATGCATTCCACAAAAATTAACATGCTTATAAGAAATAGTATTTTCAGAAGTTTGGGCACGTTTATTGCAATCATTAACAACAATTTCATTTTCCATGCAAGTGTCTTTAAAAGGTTCATGATACATGTACCAATTTTCTTTAGGAACATTAATATGAGAAGCAAAGGCTTTATAAAAATTTGCAACAACTTGAGAGTCAAGACCATAAGTAGCACTCATATTTCGAAATTTATCAGTATCCATAAAAGTTTCAATGCATTCATAATCATAATTTATACCTGACTCTCTACCTTTGTCATTCTCCCATCCTTCGGTATTCTCCTGAATCCAATCAAGAAAGGTCCCATTTAAAATCTTCTTTGTTGCGTGTGAATGATCCGAGAACAAGCGATATCCGGCAAGGTTTTATCTTGAAAAGAAAGTCTTGCATAGAAATTATCAATGATGATATTACCAGGAAGCTCATGAATGGGGCATTTGAGCATTAAAGACTTCAATCTCTCCCATGCTTGGGCAATACTCTCTCCATCATGAGGCCAGAAATTATATAGACGGTTTCGGTCTTTGTGAATTTCACTTGGAGGATAGAATTTAGAATAAAATAGAGGCACAATATCCTTCCAATCAAGAGAATGCCCATCCTTCAGCAGTTTATACCAATGCGCCGCTTTACCAGACAGCGACATAGATAATAATTTCTTCCTAACTTCATCCATAGAAATACCTACACACTTGAATAACCCGCATAATTCATGTAAAAACAGTAAATGATCTCCAGGATGGACAGTTCCATCCCCTTCATAGCGGTTATCCACAACACATTCAATAATTTTCATAGGTATCTTGAAAGGAATACTTTCAGTAGGTGGATTTAAAATATCACAAACATCATTAGAGTTATCGCATATGGGAGATAAAGTATTATCAGAGCAAATTTTCTTCCCTAAAGCCGGGAAGCTAGAAAGATCATAAAAACTAGCTTCCCCAAGCTTAGACTTTTCCATAGCATTAGCAGTAATTGCGTTCATACTAATAACATTGCTACTAGCCTGCAAATAAGGTTTTTTAATTTTCGCATCAGACAATTCATGTCTTAACTCAGGAAAAAGATTAAAGAGCTCACCAAATTTGTTGTCCATTATGCCTAACTAGTGAAAAATAAAAACAAGAAACAAAAAGATGCAATTGCAGAATCTAAAGGAGATAGCTTCGAGCACTCACACACGGCAGCGGTGCTAGGAAATAGCTTAGTAGTCGGAGGATGTGAATACCTTTTATCTTACCTCCCGACAACGGCGCCAGAAAATAGCTTGATGTCTACGTGTGCTTCTATTCTTGTAGACAGTGTTGGGCCTCCAAGAGTAGAGGTTTGTAGAACAACAGCAAGTTTCCCTTAAGTGAATCACCTAAGGTTTATCGAACTCAGGGAGGTAGAGGTCAAAGATAGTCCTCTCAAGCAACCCTGCAATTAAGATACAAGAGGTCTCTTGTGTCCCCAACACACCTAATACACTTGTCAGATGTATAGGTGCACTAGTTGACGAAGAGATAGTGAAATACAAGTAATATGGATGATTGTAAGTAGTAATTGCAATCTGAAATAAAAAAATGGCAGCAAGCGAACATGTAGCAGAACTTGTTGGAAACGGTGTTTCAATGCTTAGAAACAAGGCCTAGGGATCATACTTTCACTAGTGGACACTCTCAACAATGAGCCCTGGTTCGTTAGTTGTGCCTCGATTTTCTGACCTCTTAACTTTTCTCGGTTTTCCCCTCCCTCTAGTTTGAAACTGAAACACGGACGGAGGGTTGTTGTGCGGTAGGAGGCCTTCACGTTACCCGGTGGCCGCTAGGAAGCCGCGGTGGTTTTGACTTGACCGTTGCTTTCGAATGTGACTATTGTTGGAAAGGCTGACCCAAAGCTTTCCCCTCGTCGAGGGCCAGGAGGGCACCACACCCCGCCCCTCGCCGCCACGCCATCCTGCCCACCTACCTTATGGCGTGATCGCGCCGAGGCAGCCCGCCCCACCACACCCCGGCTCCTCCTCACCAGATGCGGAACTACCCCTGTCCTCTTTGCCATTCCATCGGTGTGCGATTATTCCCGCGGTAGGTGGAGAGAAGATTGGGAATCGGAGGGATCTAACGCATAGTTCATGCAGGTAAGCATCGTACGCCTATCCCATGAATTAACGGTGGCGATTTTTGAGCGCCAATCGTTGTTGCTCAACTAGCGCCATTGTACCGGAAATAGGATGGATCCCGAGCGCTAGCTTTCGGTGGTGGTTAGGCTGGTTCTAGCTTTCTAGTGATTCATATTGTCGTGCTTGGGTTTAACTTCCTAACGGTGGTTGCAACCACCATCTCGTTAGCAGTTTCCAAGCCTTACATCTACGATAACTACACAGGCTCTCTCGTGCAGTTCATTTCGAATATTTCAGCAACTCGGAGGAAGATTTGTTCTAATTTAGAAGACGATCTGGGATTTCTTTTCGCACGAATGCTTCTTGTAGGGTGTGGTGGTCGTATCCATGTGTGAGCCCGAGGGGGCCGAGGCATCATGCGATGTTTGGGCATCATCGAGGTGGTCGGGCATCATGTCTCTCTCTCTGCTAGCACTCTACTAATAGTGTGCGCCGGCGTCCTTGTAGTCCTGGCCGACACCATCGTCCCCAGTGCTAGTGGTAGCCGGATCGTTCGTACGTTGATGTGGAGGAGCACGATGCGGACGTAGGGATCAGCCTCCTCAAGGTAGTGAGATGAGTTGATGTTCCTAATTGGTAGATAGTGCGATGGCAGAGGCAATGGAGGATACAGCCTACATGGAAGATATGGCTTTTGGTGCCAGATTTGATGACAACGATGATGAAGAAGAATGAGAATGATGGCAGTGTGTTTTAGCCAGATGCGAAGGTGAGGCCCCATAACAATTAGTGAGAACCGGGCTTGGCTTGTAGAAGGCACCGTGTTTCAGGCCAGTGGACTGCACCGTGGTAATTACTACATATCACATTCTCACTAAGAATAATTTTGAGGTTATTAAAAGTGAGCCAGGTAGGTTCACAATTAAATGCCCATATGCAAGGTGTAGGTTTGGTGCATGCTGTCCACAATCTTGTGACAGCTTAGTTCAGGTACTACGTAACCGGTTGTGTATTTAGATCATGGTGTAAAATTTGTTATCTGTACCGGCATCCTTATCATTATGTTTCAGATAAAAAGTGAAGTGAGTCCGCAGTGCTCCACTACAGAGGAGAGCCGAAGGAGCTGAAAACAAAGCTAGCGAAGACTAGGTGGTTGGCGGAGATGTAATCCTAAGATTGGCTGAAGATCCTTCATGATTATGACTCGTAAAAAAGGTGAGAAGTATAGGCGGAAGTACCTTACATGAGGATGTTCTATGCAAAGGAAATGGCCTCTTGATACCTGAGATCAATGGTCCATGGAATGAAAGCTTTCGTTGCTTTACACTTTCAAAGCGGCGTGGAGATGGCTAGTCTGGTGTGTTGTCGCCCCGATAGACAAGCATACGGTTCCCTACAAATTGAAAAGCGGGAAGGCAGTGTTGTGGCGATAGCTGTAAGCATACGGTCCCTACAGAATGAACGGGAAGGTAATGCACAAGGAATGTTTGAGAGGGCTTTTGTTTGTTTCCAAAGCTGTGGAAAGGCACGGACGGTTGCGAACCTTGTTGGCCGTGGATGCATCAGCTCTTCATGGCAGGTTTAAAGGGCAGCTAGTTCTGCTACGCGATTGATGGACATAATTGGATGTTCCACTGTTGCTTATGGGGTTTGGAGGTTGAGTCCTGTGAAAGTTGGACTTGGTTTGAATTTCGCGACCTTATGGGTCATCAGCAGGACTTGTTATCCACACGGACGCTTGCAAAGGTTTGGAGACTGCGGTAGAAGCAGAGTATTCTACGGAGTGGAGCATAGGGAATATGTACGACACTTGGTACAGGGCTTTTACAAAAAGAAATTCCAAGGGTAAAGTTTTCTGTGACAACCTATGGCCAGCTTCATACACATGCGGCTCTGGGAAGCATCTTTTCATTTGGATGTGTTGTATAAACAAAAACTGGGGTGGTACTTGGATAGACATCATGGTAGGGTGTGGTCAAGAAGCCAATTCAATGAAATTTGCAAGGTGAGCCATATGTAACAAGTAACCTTGGAGAGTTTCAAATTCAAGATAAAGTCATGAAAGGGCTTATCTTTGACACTTAAAATATTTGATAAGATTGGCCAGTCAGTCACCCCTTGATAAGGTGATATAGTCAAAGGTACATCCATAAATTATGTTGTGGCACTCTCATGCTCCATCTTTGATTAAGTCTTTGCATGCCAGGGGCAAAACAATTTGAGGATGCGGTCACGTCGGAAAAGGAATGGAGCGAGGTTACCACAAACAAAAGAAAACGGACGGTGGAGGTATCCGGTGAAGTTTGGTTCGAGTAGGACATGCCATTGTGAGATGGCATATCCGTGGGATACCCTGCATACACGCATTGTTCCATATGAGTGTTATGGGGGGTAGAAGATGGTTAAGTTGACGGTATGTCGAGTATTTCTCGTGCCAAATTTAGAGGCATGTGCTATGAGTCCTACCTTTGTTGGGGAAAAGACCAATGGATGAAAGTCGATCCGAGCTTCTGAGCGCGCTCTCCGTGTTACTGGGCGGGCGGGTGAGGTCGAGGAAGAATAGGATCAGAGCTAGTGCAGAGGGTGGTGCACCGATTCTGAAAACGCCGAAAGTGCAAGCGTTGTGGAATCCACTGGACACATTGCTAGGCTTTGTAAAATGGAGTTGACCCAGCTTTTGGAATGGAAGATCGGTAAGCGGAGGCAGCTTAAAATGCGAGAGAATGAAGCAGCAATTCAACTTGAGATTGAACGACGAGTTCAACATGAGGTGATTGAAGCGACGAAATGCGAGAGGAGATTGAAGCGGCGGTTCAGCAGGAGATTGAACGGCAAATACGAGGAAATTCAGACGGCGAGTTCAACATGAGGAGATTATTCGATGGATCGAGAGCCCACAGAGAAGGCAGATGGATGTGGAAATTTGCTTGAACCATTGGATGGAGAAAAGCGAGAGGAACGGATGGATGTAGAATGAGAAACTGTGTTAATGAGTCTAGAGGAGAGGAACGGTATAGTCGAGAATGCCACGAAAGTGGTAAGGCCATGATACAAGCTAACTTCGAAGAGTGCATGGCGGAAAGAAAAAGCACAAGCTGCGAGGAAGAAGAAGAACAAGAAAGAGGGCAAAAGGAAGGTAGACAGGGTATGTCACAATGTTAGGGTTGCCGGAGTAAGGTGGTGGCTTCGGCGAGTCACACCGAGGAGCAAGGAAAGGTATTTCAGTACGAAGACAACTGTTTGAATTTGTATGAACAATTTGTATTGGGGTTCCCTTTGTATTTGGCAGAATCCCCCACATTGTTGAACAATTTGTATTGGGGATGCCTTTGTGTTGAACAATTTGAATTTGTATGAACAAATTATATTGTAGTTCCCTTTGTATTAGGGATCCCTTTGTGTTGAACAATTTGAATTTGTATGAACAATTTGTATGCCACATTTAAGCCACATTTATCATTTTGGGGTTTTAGGGTTTTGGGTTT
>NC_061509.1:17579934-17648335 GCF_022539505.1 Lolium rigidum | reverse complement strand
GTTTTTCCATTTGAGTTAAAATCTGGTGCCATGAAATTCACCACAAAATGCAAAAAGTGCTTGACAGATTCAGCTTTTTTATTTCAGCATTGTCTTTGCTATGTTGATAAATTGATCCATTAATAAACGCCAGCATTTTATGCAATGTCCGAGTGTAAAGAATGATTAGTTACCTCTGAACATGTGAATTATTAATTGTGCACTAACCCTGGCTTGAAGCTCTGGTGCAGCGAGGTTATGTGAGTATGATAGTACTATGATCAAGAAAAGTTCTGTTTTCCCTGTACCCTCGCATATTCTAAGAGCATTGCCGTCTAAGCTTGGGGATGCTCCAGGCACGTATTCGAAACTATTTTATTCAGCCACATCTGTGTTTTTTTTTGGAGCTGCCGGTTTGTCTTGTTTTGTTTTTGTTTGAATGGATCCTGTTAATACTTTGTGGAGAGAGATGCTCTCGCTGCTAAATATGGACCCCATTGTAAGTATACTAAGGCTGTTTTCTTCTAATATATATATCATCATTCGCCTTGCAATATATATTAGTTATTTTAAAACTATCAGAGATATGATGGTGACTTTATTCTATATTGTTGTTGTATGAGGTCATGCCTGGGATACTATACTCTACCAATTTCCTTTGTCATGGTTAAAGAGGCATGTTCGGTTTTGTTCTGGTGGCATCTACTTCATCTAATAGTTATTTATACAGCTAGAGAAGATATCGCTTGAATTAAAGCCATGAATCATGGCGGGAGTCTCAGCATTGGGACATATTCAATTCATATGAGAATAATACATATGTTGCCACATGCTTGCACAAGAGGAGTCCACTGCCATAGAGACGTGTCTAAGTTGAGAATAACAAAGCGAGAAATCCAAAATGCAGCTTTCCAGACCTTTGCACATGGCTGTGAAATTATTGCAGCACTTGTTAAAACATGTGCTACAAGTGATCCGCAGTCCAAAGTTAATTAGGACAGAAGGGCACTATTAGTATACATGCAAGGCTTGCAACTTGTAAGATATAATTTTCATAACTTCATATGTTTACATTATCGCTGACAAAATTGTTTCACGTTCACAATAAAAGTTCTAGTATTAAATATACCACCGATGTTTTCCTTGAAGCGACCATTTCTTTTACTTTTATGTTGAGCTCGCTCACTCTATCTCATCCAAGAAGGAACACTTGTGAATCGCAGATTGATCTCTACATATTGGCATATTGCACTGTTATATTATTTATGTACTATCCATGAGATATACATGTTATAAAGCTGAAACCGCCGAAACTTCTATCTTCTTTGCGGCTGCTCAATACATTTACTTATTGCTTTATGAGTTACTTTATGCAAGACTTATTGATGCTTGTCTTGAAGTATTATTCATGAAAAAGTCTTTGCTTTATGATCCATTCATTGCTCAGTCATCACCATTGTTTTGATCGCTGCATTCATTCAAGAGTTTTACAACAGGTGATCAAGAGGATACATGTCACTGTAAATTTTGCTATCATGATGTTGACGACCCAGCTTGGGGATGTTGATATGCCTCCAACGCATCGATATTCTCTTATGTTCCATTGTATTATTGATGATATCTATTGTATTTTATGCATTATTGTATGTTGAAGCACGCATTGTTTTCCGGTCTGTTCCATTGGCAGCATATGTTGAAGGCTAGCTTTTGCCATGTTGCTTTGGTTTCCCGTAGTCTTTAGTACTAAATATCTTCGAATGTTCACTGTGATCCATTTTGACGAAGCTCTGTGAAGATCAGCCATGATGGCGACACACATGCATGCGCGCCAGCCCCGGCCGCGCCGACCTATGGTGGGCCTGCGGCCGCCTTCTTGACCTGTTCTTCCATTCTGCCCCAAGAGAGGCTGACCTGCCGTTTCCACGTCTTCGCACCCCGCCGTATCTCCTGATTTTCATTATGATCGTTCTCCGGAGTGATTTTATTTGTCATTCCTGGATTGTTTATGTATCCATATAGCATAGATGGTCGTCTTAATTGTGTTATTGTTGGATCTTGTGAGTTGCTCACATGATCAAGACACATCCTATCTTAATATTATATGTTAGGCTGTCGTGATCCGATGAATAGAGAATACTATGTTATGGTGATTATCAACGCATTGTTTATGTGTTGCTTTATGATTTGCATGTTTCGCTATATTCATTGCTTTATTTAACTCTAGCAGGAGCTGATAGTAATTCATGCCTTTTTCACTGGGATAAAGGACAGGTTTCGCATAGTTGTGATGTATAAGTTGTTGTTTTGCATAAAACATTTTCATTCTATGTACGTCGATAATACGCACCATACTTAATGCAATTGTTCATGCTTGCAACTTAATACCGAAAAGGGGTTCTGATATACCCAAGGTGGACTTTTTGTGTATAGATGTTATGTCTATGTACTTTGTCGCAATGCCCTGATTAAATCTCACTATATTTGTCATATCATGTACATGCATTATTGTCTTTTTATTTGGTTTCAGAGCCACTGACAATGCATTTGTTTCACTAAATCATGCTTTATCGGGAGAGATATTTCAAGGGAATGCATCCTAATTTTTTACATCGCATACAATTCCATTGCAATACTTGTTTTATTGTTTTCTTGCAAATCTTCTTCCATCACAATACGGTTAATCCTTTGTTATTGAAGTACATGCAAGGGAGATTGACAATCTCATCAAAGCAGAAAAGGTATTTTCAGCAGCAGTGCAGTTCCATGTTGCTGAAATTGTGTTGCGCCAAGACGCTGCCAATTATCAAATTTCGCTTACTGGCCTGAGCTTGGTCTTCATATCGAGGGAAACTTGCTTCTATTTACGCATCATACCTTCCACTTAGTTTTACGGGATGGGGACGACGTTGCAGTCACCCACCAAACATAAGATGTAGCATTACAAATAGATGATCTTGGCAAGAAAATTACAAGATCTATAACAATGATATATTAAAGGAATAAATTATCTTAGCTGATGAGCATGGAGAGCCCAAGGATTATCCACGTGAGGCGAGCATGATAGAGCCCTCCGCTGACTTTCCGTGTGGTGGAGGCGATCTCCCCAACGCTTCGAGAGCGACGCTTTTCCCCGGAGTTGTTTTCCGTATTCGGGTATTCTCGGCATGTAGGCGCTGCTGACGAAGGCTATTTGTAGGCGGAGGGTATCAGGCCGGTGCCGAGGGGGCCTGTACTCAGCGTTAGGCCGCCGCCTCGTCCGCTCACCTCCCACTTCTATCTTCCGCCTTCGAGCTCGCGGAAAACAGGGACCATGTGCGCATTCGCTCCAACTCGAGAATATTTTTACAGGGATTTCTCAAATTCAAAAAACAAGGTGTCAAAGAATCGGCGCTTTCGCATCTTGTTAATAAAATCAAGTAATAATGCCGAAGTATGTATAAAATATCTGGGCATTAGTCATAAAAGTAGCATGGAACATAAGAAATTATAGATATTTGAGACGTGATTGTAGGCGAGTATACATACCCAACTTTCATGCTTGCCGCCATTACGTGGAGGGAGAAAATTTTCGAAGTCAACCACGAAAATTTCCACATACTAGTGATTACGAGATGTTCCTAAAGCATTTGCACATATATTTCAAAATATGAATTATAATTCTCGGTACGCAAGATGATAAGTATAGAAATATTGCATCGTCTGCGCAATAAGTCCTTAGAGATTAAAGCCACCTTGCCATAGCCTAAGTACCTTTCCTTTGAAGTTGTTACCAAGCGCGATGCTTGATTCTTTGTTGATATCTCAATGAATCCGATCAAGCACACCTCTTCCTCCGGCCATAGATTGGTTTGTAGTCTTATTTTGGACCACTGCAGGAGATTTCTTGTTAAAATAAGTAGAGATTTAGGAACCCATTGCCTTTGTAATGGCAACAATATTTTTAATTTTCTATAAGCATATTATTGTTTTAGGCCAACATATATAAACATCACTCATAATAATCAATAAATTACATAGCCCCGCAGGTCATACTTTGGGGCTTTAAGAAGGTGACCTTTCTGTTCTTTTTCTAGATGGCATGTTGTTCTTGTATTTGGGAACATACCTTAGTCCATGCTTTTGATTGTTTGATCTTTGCTTACTTCAAGAGGTCATCCAATCCCCATCTTGTTCTTGGTTGTAGAATTTGGCAAGTCTTCTTCAACCTAACATTTTCTCACTGGGGTGATATATTAGAACATTTGTTATCAAATGTGGTTGAAACGCTAACATGCAGATAAGTTCCTCTTAAATCTTGGCAACAGGCATGCCACTAAAGTGAGGGGTGGAGGAACTAGCACACCTTTATCAATAATACTATTCAGTTATTTTCGGTGGCGTTCTCTCCAAGTTTCTTGAGCTCAAGCTTGTTAGTTTTCATGCGGTCAAGACTTTGGGTGACAAAATAAGCATGAGCAACTTCAAGCTCCTCCTCATTTTGGGTCAATGATTGAGCCCTCAATAGTTTCAAGATCCTTTTAACTTTATCTATTACTCAGCTAAAGAGAAGTGCCTGAGATGTTTTGTTCTTGTTTTAGGAGATTGAACCCGTTCTGTCATTCAAGTGCCATTCTAATTTTCAATGGACTCCGCCCTTTCTTGAGGGAGTCCATCAAGAAATCAAACTTGACAAGAGCTTCACATGAAGGGTGTATAGTAGCATGATAATTTTTCTTGATTTTCAGATTATCATTAGTTAGAAGGCGGGGAGACTCATTACCTTGGTTTCTCTTACATTAACAACAGAGGGGGTCTTGCCTTTGCCATGAAGTAATTGAGTAGTCTCATATTTTCACTGAGATGTCTTTCATCAGTGTTCTCCTTTGTTTTCCTTGTATTTATTTGTGTTGATTGGGTTATTAATTTTACCTTTAAATTTTCTTTGTTTCACTTTTCATACTTCATTTGGGTAGTATGGCCTCAGTTGCCTTTCTTCTGTTATTGGTTTTGTTTTTGTATTTCTGAAAGAAAAGCAGCCACTTTCATAGTCCTCTTCCTTTCAGGTCATTCTTGTTGTGTGACGCCATGGTTGCGTGAGGCTTTGCCCCACATGCCGCTTTCATGAGCCTTTTTCCGTCTTGTATTATTATTGATGCTATTATAGGAGATCTTGTAATCATCAGAATCTTCCAGTGTTGATATGTCTTCTGCCCCTGAGAATCATGGCAATGACCTTGACTTTATGAATGCTTCATCTATCTCGAAGCCAATGCTGTTTTCAACACTCAGTTCTGACCCTCATTTTAAGAGCACCAAGCTCTGCATATATTTTCTTCTAATCATAACATGGTAATACTTGCTTTGCGGACTAGAAGAAGAGCTGCTTGGATCGGATCGTAGTACTCCAAGAGGGAACCGATTTGATCCAAGCAGCTCTTTATGAGTCCGCAAAGCAAGTGGCCACCATGTTCATGATTAGAGAAGGAGAATCCGTAGCCGATGCCTATGCAAGGCTTGGTGCTCTTAAAGTGAGGGTCAAGGGACTTGGTGTTGAGAAGTACAATGATGGCTTCGAGATGAATGAAGCATTCATAAAGTCCAAGGTCATTGCCATGATTGCAGTCAAGCAAGAAGACACCAACCTTGCACTCAACTTGCAAATCATTACCAAGAGTGCTGATCTGAATTCCGATGATCTAGTCTCCTATGTGGCCGCCAATGAAAACATGGCCAAGACAGGAAAAAGGCTCATGGCGATGAACCGTGTGGATGAAGCCTCACGCAACCATGAAGCGTCACACAACCTTGCTCTCAAATCTAGAGCTGACCATGGAAGAGAAGAAGACTATGAAATTGAAGAAGATGAAGAGATGACTTCAACTAGTGACATTGCTACCGACTTTGCTTTCTTTGTCAAGAAGTACAAGGCAAAGTTTCCAATGCTCAATGGCAAGAAGAAGAAGAGAACCTGCTACAACTATGATGAAGATAGCCACTTTGCAAATGAGTGCCCTTATGAGAAAAGGGTAGACAAGCCAAAGTTTGTCAAAGGGGTCAAGCCAAGATTGAAGCCAAACCCAATCAACGATCGATACAAGAAGAACAAGGGAAGAGCCTTTGTTGGGGCCGAGTACATCTCCGATGAAGAATAGGAAGATGAGGAGAAGGAGGACGGAGTGGCCGGTTTGGCTTTCTCCAAGCCCGGGTCACTCTTCACATATGACTACTCCAAGGACTACTCCACGGAGAATGATGTCGGTTCTTCCTTCATGGCAAGAATGGCTCAAGATGATGACTCCGATGATTCTCTCCCCTCTACGATTGTTGGCTCTTGTCTAATGGCAAGAGAAACCAAGGTAATGGTCTCCCCACCTTCCCTAACTAGTGTTCTCGATGATGAATCTGAAAATCAAGAAGAATTAGCCATGCTTAAGGAACTTTACAAAGTTAGATGCACCCTTCATGGTGAAGCTCTTGTCAAGTTTGATTTCTTGATGGACTCCCTCAAAGAAAAGGACGAGTCCATTGAGGAATTAGAATATCACTTGAATGATAAGGAACGGAGATTCAATCTCCTAAGACAAGAGCTAAAAACCGAAAGGTGCATATCTCAAGGCCTTAAGCAACAAATTGAAACTTATGAACTAGATAAAGTTAAGGATCTTGAAACTATTGAAAGGGCTCAATCATTGACCCAAGAGCTCAATGCCTCAAAGGAGGAGCTTGAAGTTGCTCATGCTTCTGTCACTAGGGATCTTGACCACCTTGAAAGAGCTAACAAGCTTGTTAAGGATGAGCTCAAGAAACTTGGAGAGAACCATGACCTACTCCAAGAAACCTACTCGAAGGCTCTTGAATCAATGAATGATCCCATTATTGATAAAGATGTTGCTAGTTCCTCCACCTCCTTTACTAGTGAGCATGCTAAGCTTGTTGCGGTACATGTTCGTTTACAAGAGGAACTATCTTTGCATGTTGAGACCAATACATATCTTGAATCTTTGATAACCAAATATGGTCTCAACTATCATCCTACTGAATCGGCTTGTGAGCAAGCAACTATTCTTGAAGAAAATGTTAGGTTGAAGAAGGAACTTGCCAAGTTCACCACAACCAAGAATAAGATGGGATTGGATGACCTCTTGAGTAAGCAAAGGTCAAACAATCAAAAGCATGGACTTGGGTATGTTCCCAAGCCCTACAAGAAGAACAACTACAAGAAGGAGAAGCCCGCTCAAGAAAAGAACAAGAAGGTCACTAATGATGGCAAAGCCCCAAAGGGCAAAGCCACTAGTGGTGACCGCACGGGGCCAAACAATCACTATGCTTTATTTATTGATTATTATGGTGATGTTTATGCTAGCTATGTTGGCCCTCGTAATGGCTATGCTTATAGAGAGTACTCAATTTGGGTACCAAAAGATATTGTTGCCATTACAAAGGAACCCATTAATCGATGGGTTCCTAAATCCTCTACTTGATTTTGTAGGGGTATTCCTCTGGTGGTCCAAAATGGGTGTTTGATAGTGGATGCTCCAATCATATGACCGGAGGAAGAGGTGTGCTTGATCAGTTCATTGAGGATATCAACAAGAAGTCAAGCATCACCTTTGGTGACAACTCAAAGGGAAAGGTACTTGGGTATGGCAAGGTGGCAATCTCTAAGGACTTGTGCCTTGAGACGGTCATGCTTGTTGAATCCCTTGGCTATAACTTACTTTCTATATATCATCTTGCCGATGCCGGTTATAATTCATATTTTACTAAGTATTATGTGCAAGTCTTTAGGAGTGACAATCTCAAATTGGTCCTTGTTGGATATGTGGAGAACAACCTTTACGTGGTTGACCTCTCGAAAGAGAGCCCCTCTCCCTCCACATGTCTAATGGCGGCCAAGCATGATGAAGGTTGGTTGTGGCATCGCCGCCTGATACGTCTCAAACGTATCTATAATTTCTTATGTTCCATGCTACTTTTATGACAATACTTGAATGTTTTATACATACTTTACAGCATTATTATACATTTTCCGGCACTAACCTATTAACAAGATGCCGAAGCGCCAGTTGCTGTTTTCTGCTGTTTTTGGTTTCAGAAATCCTAGTAAGGAAATATTCTCGGGATTGGACGAAATCAACGCACATGGTCCTATTTTTCCACGAAGCTTCCAGAAGACCGGAGGGATAACGAAGTGGGGCCACGAGGTGGCCAGACAACAGGGCGGCGCGGCCCAGGCCCTGGCCGCGCGGCCCTGTGGTCCGGGCCCCTCGCGTCGCCCCCGACCTACCCTTCCGCCTACAAATAGCCTTCGTCGCGAAACCCCCGTACCGAGAGCCACGATACGGAAAACCTTCCAGAGACGCCGCCGTCGCGAATCCCATCTCGGGGGATTCAGGAGATCGCCTCCGGCACCCTGCCGGAGAGGGGAATCATCACCGGAGGGGCTCTACATCATCATGCCCGCCTCCGGATTGATGCGTGAGTAGTTCATCCTTGGACTATGGGTCCATAGCAGTAGCTAGATGGTTGTCTTCTCCGCTTGTGCTATCATTGTTATAGATCTTGTGAGCTGCCTAACATGATCAAGATCATCTATTTGTAATGCTACATCTTGTGTTTGGTGGGTGATACGCGTAGATGCACACGTCCGTTGGGAACCCCAAGTGGAAGGTATGATGCGTATAGAAGCAAGTTTCCCTCAGTATGAAACCAAGGTTTATCGAACCAGTAGGAGCCAAGAAGCACGTTGAAGGTTGATGGTGGCGAAATGTGATGCGGCGCAACACCAGGGATTCCGGCGCCAACATGGAACCTGCACAACACAACCAAAGTACTTTGCCCCAACGAAACAGTGAGGTTGTCAATCTCACCGGCTTGCTGTAACAAAGGATTAACCGTATTGTGTGGAAGATGATTGTTTGCAAGAAAACAAGTAAAACAAGTATTGCAAGTAGATTGTATGCGATGTAAAGAATAGGACCGGGGTCCACAGTTCACTAGAGGTGTCTCTCCCATAAGATAAAAGCATGTTGGGTGAACAAATTACAGTCGGGCAATTGACAAATAGAAAAGGGCATAACAATGCATGTACATGATATGATAAATATAGTGAGATTTAATCAGGGCATTACGACAAAGTACATAGACCGCCATCCAACTGCATCTATGCCTAAAAAGTCCACCTTCGAGGTTATCATCCGAACCCCTTTCGGCATTAAGTTGCAAAGCAACAGTACAATTGCATTAAGTATGGTGCGTAATGTAATCGACAACTACATCCTTAGACATAGAATCAATGTTTTATCCCTAGTGGCAACAAGCACATCACAACCTTAGAACTTTCCGTCACCGTCCTGGTATCAATGAAGGCATGAACCCACTATCGAGCATAAATACTCCCTCTTGGAGTTAAGAGTAAAAACTTGGCCAGAGCCTCTACTAATAACGGAGAGCATGCAAGATCATAAACAACACATAAACAATAGATTGATAATCACCATAACATAGTATTCTCTATTCATCGGATCCCGACAAACACAACATATAGTATTACAGATAGATGATCTTGATCATGTTAGGCAGCTCACAAGATCCAACAATGAAGCACAATTAGGAGAAGACGACCATCTAGCTACTGCTATGGACCCATAGTCCAGGGGTGAACTACTCACTCATCACTCCGGAGGCGATCATGGCGATGAAGAGTCCTCCGGGAGATGATTCCCCTCTCCGGCAGGGTGCCGGAGGCGATCTCGTGAATCCCCCGAGATGGGATTCGCGGCGGCGGCGTCTCTGGAAGGTTTTCCGTATCGTGGCTCTTGGTACTGGGGGTTTCGCGACGGAGGCTTTAAGTAGGCGGAAGGGCAGGTCAAGAGGCGGCACGAGGGGCCCACACCATAGGTCGGCGCGGCCAGGGCCTGGGCCGCGCCGCCCTGTGGTGTCGCCATCTCGTGGCCCCACTTCGACTCTCCTTCGGTCTTCTGGAAGCTTCGTGCAAAAATAGGATCCTGGGCGTTGATTTCGTCCAATTCCGAGAATATTTCGTTACTAGGATTTCTGAAACCAAAAACAGCAGAAAACAAAGAATCGGCTCTTCGGCATCTTGTTAATAGGTTAGTTCCGTAAAATGCGTAAATACGACATATAATGTGCATAAAACATGTAGATATCATCAATAATGTAGCATGGAACATAAGAAATTATCGATACGTTGGAGACGTATCAGCATCCCCAAGCTTAGTTTTGCTCGTCCCGAGCAGGTAAAACGATAACAAAGATAATTTCTGAAGTGACATGCCATCATAATCTTGATCATACTATTTGTAAACATATGTAATGAATGCAGCGATCAAAACAATGGTAATGACCTGAGTAAACAAATGGATCATAAAGCAAAGACTTTTCATGAATAGTACTTCAAGACAAGCATCAATAAGTCTTGCATAAGAGTTAACTCATAAAGCAATAAATCAAAGTAAAGGTATTGAAGCAACACAAAGGAAGATTAAGTTTCAGCGGTTGCTTTCAACTTATAACATGTATATCTCATGGATATTGTCAACATAAAGTAATATAACAAGTGCAATATGCAAGTATGTAGGAATCAATGCACAGTTCACACAAGTGTTTGCTTCTTGAGGTGGAGAGAGATAGGTGAACTGACTCAACAATAAAAGTAAAAGAAAGGTCCTTCAAAGAGGAAAGCATCGATTGTTGAATTTGTGCTAGAGCTTTTATTTTGAAAACATGAAACAATTTTGTCAACGGTAGTAATAAAGCATATGAGTTATGTAAATTATATCTTACAAGTTGCAAGCCTCATGCATAGTATACTAATAGTGCCCGCACCTTGTCCTACTTAGCTTGGACTACCGGATCTTCGCAATGCACATGTTTTAACCAAGTGTCACAAAGGGGTACCTCCATGCCGCCTGTACAAAGGTCTAAGGAGAAAGCTCGCATTTTGGATTTCTCGCTTTTGATTATTCTCAACTTAGACATCCATACCGGGACAACATGGACAACGGATAATGGACTCCTCTTAAATGCATAAGCATGTAGCAACAATTATTATTCTCATATGAGATTGAGGATATATGTCCAAACTGAAACTTCCACCATGATTCATGGCTTTAGTTAGCGGCCCAATGTTCTTCTCTAACAATATGCATGCTCCAACCATTAAGGTGGTAGATCCCTCTTACTTCGTACAAGACGGACATGCATAGCAACTCACATGATATTCAACAAAGGGTAGTTGATGGCGTCCCCAGAAGCATGGTTATCGCACAACAAGCAACTTAATAAGAGATAAAGTGCATAAGTACATATTCAATACTACGATAGTTTTTAAGGCTATTTTGTCCCATGAGCTATATATTGCAAAGGCGAATGATGGAATTTTAAAGGTAGCACTCAAGAAATTTACTTTGGAATGGCGGAGAAATACCATGTAGTAGGTAGGTATGGTGGACACAAATGGCATAGTGGTTTGCTCAAGGATTTTGGATGCATGAGAAGTATTCCCTCTCGATACAAGGTTTAGGCTAGCAAGGTTATTTGAAGCAAACTCAAGGATGAACCGGTGCAGCAAAACTCACATAAAAGACATATTGTAAACATTATAAGACTCTACACCGTCTTCCTTGTTGTTCAAAACTCAATACTAGATATTATCTAGACCTTAGAGAGACCAAATATGCAAACCAAATTTTAGCAAGCTCTATGTATTTCTTCATTAATGGGTGCAAAGTATATAATGCAAGAGCTTAAACATGAGCACAACAATTGCCAAGTATCACATTATCCAAGACATTTTAGAATTACTACATGTAGCATTTTCCAATTCCAACCATATAACAATTTAACGAAGAAGAAACTTCGCCTTGAATATTATG
This sequence comes from Lolium rigidum, assembly GCF_022539505.1. Classification (NCBI taxonomy): domain Eukaryota; kingdom Viridiplantae; phylum Streptophyta; class Magnoliopsida; order Poales; family Poaceae; genus Lolium; species Lolium rigidum. The sequence goes on along the minus strand of NC_061509.1, from coordinate 17,636,480 downwards.
AGTAAAGCCTAAGGACATATTTGTCCATATGCAACAGCGGAGCGTGTCTCTCTCCCACAAAGTGAATGCTAGGATCCATTTTATTCAAACAAAAACAAAAACAAAACAAACCGACGCTCCAAGTAAAAAACACAAGGTGTGACTGAATAAAAATATAGTTTCAGGGGAGGAACCTGATGATGTTGTCGATGAAGAAGGGGATGCCTTGGGCATCCCCAAGCTTAGACGCTTGAGTCTTCTTAGAATATGCAGGGGTGAACCACGGGGGCATCCCCAAGCTTAGAACTTTCACTCCTCTTGATCATAGTATATCATACTCCTCTCTTGACCCTTGAAAACTTCCTTCACACCAAACTTCAAGCAAACTCATTAGAGGGTTAGTGCACAATTAATAATTCACATGTTCAGAGGTGGCACAATCATTCTTTACACTTCTGGACATTGCATAAAGCTACTGGACATTAATGGATCAAAGAAATTTATCCAACATAGCAAATACGGCAATGCAAAATAAAAGGCAGAATCTGTCAAAAACAGAACAGTCCGTAAAGACGAATTTTAAAATGGCACCAGACTTGCTCAAATGGAAAAACTCAAAACTAATGAAAGTTGCGTACATATCTGAGGATCACGCTCGTGAATTGGCAGATTTTTTCGAATTTTCTACAGAGACTTAGGCCCAGATTCGTGACAGACAGCAATGCTGTTTCTGCGCAGCGATCCCAAATATAACATCAACTTTAACATAAAAACTTTACTTGGCACAAAAACATGATAAGGAGAGGTTGCTACAGTAGTAAACAACTTCCAAGACTCAAATATAAAACAAAGTACTGTAGTAAAAACATGGGTTGTCTCCCATAAGCGCTTTTCTTTAACGCCTTTCAGCTAGGCGCAGAAAGTGCAAATCAAGTAACATCGAGAGATGAAGCATCAACATTATAACTTTTCATGCAAACACAACTTGTTGCAGGGGGTACTTTAGGTGTTCCATTATATAAATTTTCTATGGTGGTGCTAGGGATTTTAGCAATTTTAGGCCTATAATAATTCTTTTGTTTAGGCACTTTAGAGGCATACATGAATTTTTGCTCTCTACCCACATAAGCTTTCTCATTATACTTGAGAGAAGAAAAGGTTGAACCCAAGGTTCCCATAGCTTTTTCAAGTTCATCAATCCTATTGGTTTGATTATCATAGACAACACGAGTTCCTAGGACACTAATTCTTTCATCAATTCCTCCTAAGGATTTATCAAGTTCATCAGTTTTATCAAATAACATTTCCAATTTAGTTTCAACACTTGAAATTTTTTTCTCTATGGTTTCCAATTTTTTCATAACATCCTCAAGAGAGATTTCAATTTTAACTTCATTAACAGGTGGTATTCCAACTAGACTCTCAATGATGCAACTAGCTTCTAAAGCGGGAGTACCTAGGAAATTACCTCCCGAAAGAGTATCAAGAACATACCTATTCCAACTAGATAAACCAACATAAAAATTCCTAAGAAGGATAGTGGTGGAGTGTTTCTTAATGCACCTATGATGAGCATTGCTAATTCTGTACCAAGCATCTTTAAAACTATCTCCACCTTGTTGCTTAAAAGACCGAACTTCAACTTCAGGATTACTCATTTTAATAGTAATAAAGTAAACTAAGCAAAGACAAGTGACTAATTTTTTTGTGTTTTTGATATAGAGAGCAAGGCAATAAATAAAGTAAAACTAGCAACTAATTTTTTTGTGTTTTGTTTAGGTGCAGCAAACAAAGTAGTAAATAAAATAAAGCAAGACAAAAACAAAGTAAAGAGATTGAGAAGTGGAGACTCCCTTGCAGCGTGTCTTGATCTCCCCGGCAACGGCGCCAGAAATTTAGCTTGATACGCGTAGATGCACACGTCCGTTGGGAACCCCAAGTGGAAGGTATGATGCGTATAGAAGCAAGTTTCCCTCAGTATGAAACCAAGGTTTATCGAACCAGTAGGAGCCAAGAAGCACGTTGAAGGTTGATGGTGGCGAAATGTGATGCGGCGCAACACCAGGGATTCCGGCGCCAACGTGGAACCTCGCACAACACAACCAAAGTACTTTGCCCCAACGAAACAGATGAGGTTGTCAATCTCACCGGCTTGCTGTAACAAAGGATTAACCGTATTGTGTGGAAGATGATTGTTTGCAAGAAAACAAGTAAAACAAGTATTGCAGTAGATTGTATGCGATGTAAAGAATAGGACCGGGGTCCACAGCTCACTAGAGGTGTCTCTCCCATAAGATAAAAGCATGTTGGGTGAACAAATTACAGTCGGGCAATTGACAAATAGAAAAGGGCATAACAATGCATGTACATGATATGATAAATATAGTGAGATTTAATCAGGGCATTACGACAAAGTACATAGACCGCCATCCAACTGCATCTATGCCTAAAAAGTCCACCTTCAGGTTATCATCCGAACCCCTTTCGCATTAAGTTGCAAAGCAACGGACAATTGCATTAAGTATGGTGCGTAATGTAATCGACAACTACATCCTTAGACATAGAATCAATGTTTTATCCCTAGTGGCAACAAGACATCACAACCTTAGAACTTTCTCGTCACCGTCCTGGTATCAATGAAGGCATGAACCCACTATCGAGCATAAATACTCCCTCTTGGAGTTAAGAGTAAAAACTTGGCCGAGCCTCTACTAATAACGGAGAGCATGCAAGATCATAAACAACACATAAACAATAGATTGATAATCACCATAACATAGTATTCTCTATTCATCGGATCCCGACAAACACAACATATAGTATTACGGATAGATGATCTTGATCATGTTAGGCAGCTCACAAGATCCAACAATGAAGCACAATTAGGAGAAGACGACCATCTAGCTACTCGCTATGGACCCATAGTCCAGGGGTGAACTACTCACTCATCACTCCGGAGGCGATCATGGCGATGAAGAGTCCTCCGGGAGATGATTCCCCTCTCCGGCAGGGTGCCGGAGGCGATCTCGTGAATCCCCCGAGATGGGATCCGCGGCGGCGGCGTCTCCGGAAGGTTTTCCGTATCGTGGCTCTCGGTACTGGGGGTTTCGCGACGGAGGCTTTAAGTAGGCGGAAGGGCAGGTCAAGAGGCGGCACGAGGGGCCCACACCATAGGTCGGCGCGGCCAGGGCCTGGGCCGCGCCGCCCTGTGGTGTCGCCACCTCGTGGCCCCACTTCGACTCTCCTTCGGTCTTCTGGAAGCTTCGTGCAAAAATAGGACCCTGGGCGTTGATTTCGTCCAATTCCGAGAATATTTCGGTACTAGGATTTCTGAAACCAAAAACAGCAGAAAACAAAGAATCGGCTCTTCGGCATCTTGTTAATAGGTTAGTTCCGGAAAATGCGTAAATACGACATATAATGTGCATAAAACATGTAGATATCATCAATAATGTAGCATGGAACATAAGAAATTATCGATACGTTGGAGACGTATCGTTGGGATCCGATGAATCTAGAATACTATGTTAAGTTGATTATCAATCTATCATATATGTGTTGTTTATGTTCTTGCATGCTCTCCGTTGCTAGTAGAGGCTCCGGCCAAGTTGATACTTGTAACTCCAAGAGGGAGTATTTATGCTCGATAGTGGGTTCATGCCTCCATTGAATCTGGGATCGTGATAGTAGGTTTTAAGGTTGTGGATGTGCTTGTTGCTACTAGGGATAAAACATCGATGCTTTGTCTAAGGATATTTGTGTTGATTACATTACGCACCATACTTAATGCAATTATCTATTGTTTACAACTTAATACTGGAGGGGGTGCGGATGCTAACCCGAAGGTGGATTATTTAGGCATAGATGCATGCTGGATAGCGGTCTATGTACTTTGTCGTAATGCCCTGATTAAATCACATAGTAATCATCGTTGATATGTATTGAATCTTGATTTGTCAATTGCCCACCTGTAATTTGTTCACCCAGCATGTTAGTTATCTTATTGGAGAGACACCACTAGTGAACTGTGGACCCCGGTCCATTCTTTTACATCTGAATACATTTTACTGTTTTTACTGTTCTTTGCAAACAAACACCATCTTCCACTCGATACGTTTAATCCTTTGTTTTCAGCAAGCCGGTGAGATTGACAACATCACTGTTACGTTGGGGCAAAGTACTTTGATTGTGTTGTGCAAGTTCCACGTTGGCGCCGGTTTCACTGGTGTTGCATCGCACTACACTCCTCCACCAACAACCTTCACGTGCTTCTTGGCTCCTACTGGTTCGATAACCTTGGTTTCTTTCTGAGGGAAAACTTGCTGCTGTGCGCATCACACCTTCCTCTTGGGGTTCCCAACGGACGTGTACATCTACGCGCATCACCGCCTTGGTCATGTTAACATGAGAAATCTTAAACAACTCCTAAAGGGTGAGCACATTGTTGGACTAACCAGCATTTCTTTTGAGAAAGATCGTGTATGCAGTGCATGTGTAGCCGGAAAACAACTCAAGAAGAGTCATCCTATCAAGAGCATCGTCACCACATCTAGGCCTTTGGAGCTCCTTCATTTGGATCTCTTTGGGCCATCACATTATGATACTCTTGGTGGAAGCAAGTACGGACTCGTCATTGTCGATGATTACTCAAGATACTCTTGGGTCTTTCTCCTCAAGTCTAAGGATGAGACCCATAGAGAGTTCATTATATTTGCCAAGAAGGCTCAACGGATGTATGAATCTGAGATCAAGGCAATAAGGATCGACAATGGCACCGAGTTCAAGAACTACACTATGCAAGAGTTTGTTGATGATGAGGGCATCAAACATGAGTTTTCAGCTCCGTATAACCCTCAACAAAATGGTGTTGCTGAACGGAAGAACCAGACTATCATTGAGATGGCAAGAACCATGTTGAGTGAATTCAACTCACCCCACAACTTTTGGGGAGAAGCCATCTCTACAGCTATCCACTACTCCAACCGGCTCTTCCTACGCCCCCTCCACAACAAAACTCCATACGAGCTTCTCACATGTAACAAGCCTAATGTCATGTACATTCGTGTCTTTGGATGCAAATGTCTTGTTAAGAACAATAAAGGGAAGCTTGGTAAATTTGAAACTAGAACCATAGAGGGCATATTTGTTGGATATGCGGAGAACTCCCACGCCTATAGATACTACAACCGGTCCACTGGGACTATTGAAGTATCTTGTGACGTGGTGTTCTTGGAGGATAATGGCTCCCAAGTGGAGCAAGTTGTTCCATGTGTTGCAGGTAATGATGATGATCCATCTAGTGCCATCAAGCATATGGGCATTGGACACATCCGGCCCATGGAAGTTCATAATGATGATCAAGATGATGGAGTAGAAGTATCAAGCTCACCTCAAGTAGAGCCTAGCTCAACTCAAGTTGAACCATCAAGTGCAACTCAAGATTTATCCTCCACTCAAGATGAGCCACATTCCGAAGAACAAGAAGAAAGCCCTCAACCCACTGAGCAAGACCATGATGATGATCAAGAAACATCCTCAACTCATGTTCAAGCTCAAGTTCTCCCTCATGATCAAGTATTAGCAAGAGATGAATTCATTGATCATGAAGGAACCATTCGGAAGATCAAGGCTGCTACAAGGGCAAGTGACATGAAAGTAGATCAAGTCCTTGGTAGCATCTCAAAAGGAGTGGTAACTCGTAGACACCATGCATTACTTATCACTTATTGTCAACATCATGATTTTGTGTCTAGTTTTGAGCCACTCAAGGTACATGAAGCCTTGGTTGATACGGATTGGGTTATTGCCATGCAAGAAGAATTGGAGTGTTTCACTCGTAATGAAGTATGGTCTCTAGTTGAGAGACCCAAGGATCATCGCATCAATGTTATTGGGACCAAATGGGTATTCAAGAACAAGCAAGATGAGAATGGCATTGTCATTAGAAATAAAGCAAGGTTAGTGGCGCAAGGGTTTGCCCAAATAGAAGGTATGGATTTTGAGGATACCTTTGCGCCGGTAGCCCGTCTTGAAGCTATTCGTCTTTTGATTGCATTTGCATCTTTCCACAATTTCAAACTATATCAAATGGATGTGAAAAGTGCATTTTTGAATGGTCCCCTAAAAGAAACTGCATATGTAGCTCAACCCCCGGGTTTCGAAGACCCAAGCCGACCCAACCACGTGTATTTACTCCATAAGGCACTCTACGGTCTCAAGCAAGCTCCACGTGCTTGGTATGAGTTCCTTAGGGATTTCTTACTACATGATGGGTTTTGCATGGGTACGGTCGATTCCACCCTTTTCACCAAACGGGTTAAAGGAGGTGGCTTGTTTATATGTCAAATATATGTTGATGATATTATATTTGGTGGAACTAACCCCAATCATAACAAAGCTTTTGAGCTATTGATGACTAGGAAATTTGAGATGTCCATGATGGGAGAGTTGAAGTTCTTCCTAGGCTTCCAAGTGAGGCAACTTGCAAAAGGCACCTTCATCTCTCAAGAAAAGTATGTGAAGGACATGCTCAAGAAGTTTGACATGACCAATGCGAACCCAACGAAGACACCCATGCCCGTAAAGGGGCAACTTGGCTCATGTGATGGTGAGAAGGATGTGGATATAAAGGTATACCGTTCCATGATAGGATCCTTGCTCTACCTTTGTGCCTCTAGGCCGGATATCATGCTAAGTGTAGGGATGTGTGCTCGTTTTCAATCTGCTCCTAAGGAGAGCCATTTGATGGCGGTCAAACGGATTCTAAGATACCTTGTTCATACTCCTACTCTCGGGCTGTGGTATCCAAAGGGGTCAACCTTTGAACTCATTGGCTATTCGGATTCCGATTGGGCCGGTGATAAGGTTGACGGAAAGTCTACCTCCGGGGCTTGCCAATTTATTGGCCGGTCATTGGTGAGTTGGTCATCCAAGAAACAAAACTCCACCAAATCATAGATCGGGACCCTTGCCACATATCCACCAAGGGATTTGGTCCCTCTCAAGCTACTTTGGGAGATCTTGGGGATTTGGCTCTCAAGCTCTACCTAGGTGTTCTTCTTGTTCCCTTGAGCAAGGAGGACCATGTTTTCGGGTAAATTGTTCTTCCTTTCCCTCTTTATCTAAGCCCTCCTCACACATTGCATTTTGTTGAGGAAAAGTTGAGAAACTTAGGGTTAGGGTTAGGGTTTGTAAGTCCTCATGCCATTAGAGTGTTTTCACACCACTATGCACATCCTCCACTCTACTGCTATAGTATATGTTCAAGTTTATGAGTTTTGGATAATTTTGTGGTTGAATTTCTGGGCAAAACATCACAAAATCGACAGCACCCGGTCTATGGCCCGGTCAACCGGTCACTCAACCGGCCGGTCTAGCGTGTGGCCCGGTCGACCGGATTGGGAACCGGCTCGCCCGGTCTCCCGTCCGGTTGGACCGGCCTGTGCGCCGGATTGCGCAGTTCTTCGCATAATTTCATCGAAACACTTGAATATATGCTATGCTTCTTGGCCTCCCTATTTCCTGATGACATGTACACTTACCCCACTGCTATCCTCGCTGTATTTTGCTGATTCATAGATGATTGGAGTGGTGAGGACCGTGGCACTGCTGCCAAGAGAGGAAGGCATACGGGGCCTCCAGCACGACGTACTAGCGGTCGTGTGCCTTCCGGTGCACCTCCGCCTACTGGTCCTGGCAGCTCAACTGGAAGAACCAAGTCAGTTGGCAACAAGAAGAAAGATAAACATGCAGCACATGAAGATGATCTTACTGAGAAATTGCCATCGTTTAATGTTGGCAATGTACAGGTTGGTGCATGAAGAAGACTTAGAGAGGACAACCCCTATCGCTATAAGGAACCCACTTACACAGGGGGAGATAAGTTTTTCTGGACCAAGACACATCAAGTGATGTGGGAAGAGTACTACAACACCCGAGAGTGCATGAAGAATGGTATTATTATGATGCCCAAGGCCATCAAGGATGTTCTTACAATGCATGAAGCCACCAAGTATCGCTTTGTGGTTGACACCTTGAAGTGGATGGGGATGTTTGAGCTCATGTGCCTGACGCCTACTGATGGGTGCTATTGTAGGCAATTTCACTGCGCTGTGTTTTTCCATGATGATGCAGCTCGCACTATGACTTGGATGACAGGAAAGGAAAAGTATACTTGCAACTATCTTGATTTCTGTGAAGCCATGGGGTTTGGTGCTGGTCGTGCTCATGGTTTCAAGATATACTCTCAGAACAGATTCAATAAAGGGGACATTGCCTTCTGCTATCCTCCGGAACCCACACCTGGCCCTCCCACTATCTCTGGCATGTACTACTCCTACCTTCTACTTGCCAAGCTATTCCGTGAGAATCTCATCAGCAAGTCTGGGGATACAAGTGAATGTCGTGCATACCATCTGAACTTGATGTACTATTGTCACCATGAGCACCAGAAGACCATTGATGGCTGTGATCTCATCTACTGTGAACTGAGGCGCTCTGTTCGCGAAAGGATGACTCCAAATTATGCTCAGTACATTCATCTGCTCATCAACAAGGTTGTGCAAGCACCTCACAATACGCAAGGTGAACGGGTCAAGATGGAAGCCTTCAAGGTACGTATCCAAGGAGATAGACCGGACATCCCTGCCATGATGCCTTCTGAGCGTCGGTCCAAGGAAAGTCATGACCCTGCTAGCTCCCGCTACTCTAGGCGCCCACAACATGGTGCCTCACGATTCTTCTCCATCTTATGGCAGATGTGCAAAAATACCAATGATGTTGCACATCAAAGCCTTGGCTTGAACCAAAAACTAGGAGGCGCCAAAATGACTTCATGGCTGCTAGAAATGCTCTTGTTCCTCCTTCTGGTCTTGAGATGGAGCCTGTTCATGCACCTAACTGGGAGATGCCTCCTCTTACTGATGAGATGCTTCAGAACTTTGATCTCTCCATGTATGCTCACAGTGGTCTCCCTCCTCGCACTGCTCAGGACCCTGATACCTCTGTACATAGGAATGATGATGATGAAGAGGATGAAGGTGATGAGGATGGTGGTGGCGAGGATGATGATGAAGAGGATGATGATGATGGTGATGGTAGCTCTCCATCCGCGGGGCATGAGTTCTATTGATGGGAACGCTAGCATCCCTCCTCTTTTCTTCGCCTTTTTGGTGTTCCGGTGCCAAAGGGGGAGAAGAGAATAGAGTCTAGGATTACGGGGTCCTTGGTTGCACAAGCCATGCTTGACATTTTATTTGCTTCTTATTTGGCTTGTGCTTATTTGGTTGCTTTTTCATTCCAAGAACCATTTGCTACTTTAAGTAATTCATGTATAGACATGTACCTATATGCTTAATCTCTATTTTAGGATGATTATGTGTGCTATGCTTATATATCTTCATATGCACACCTCCATACCATGCTTGTTTCCTAAAGATATTGGGGGAGCTTCTCATGTTCCACAAATGTTGCACTTTGCATTCAAACGCAAATTCTTCAAGTGCACACATTATGGGGGAGTTGTCTCAATATCTCATATGGAATCAAGGTTTAAAGCTTATCATAATATCTATATGTCACTCTAGCTCGGTTTGTCATCGTATACCAAAAAGGGGGAGATTGTAAGGGTATTTTACCCGTATCCATTATTTTGGTAACCATGACACCGTGCTAGAGTATTTGGACTAATACATGTCTACAAGATGATTCCTAGGTATTAGCCAAAGAGGTATAATGGTGTATCAATGGAACAAGAAGGCAATGGGAGACCCCCCACTTCGATGGAAAATCAACAAGGGTTTTTCAGAGCCTGGCCGGTCCCTGGCCCGGTCAGACCGGCCCTGGCACCGGCAAGCCCGGCGCCGACCGGCCCCAGGACTGGTGCCAACCGGATGGAATCCAGTAAGGTTGGGGCGCTGGTCCGGTCAGGGTCCGGTCGCAGGCCCGGTCTGGACCGGCCGGTCCGGTCGCAGGTCCGGTCGGACCGGATGGAGGACCGGCCGCCCCGGCGCCCAACCGGCCTACGCGCTTGTGCCAACCGGGCGTGATCCAGTACCCAAAGAAGTTGCACCGGTCGAGACCCGGTCCCAGCTCCGGTTGAAACCGGCCGGTCCGGTTGTAGGCCCGGTCTGACCGGCCCGTGCGCCGGCTTGTCCGGCGCCAAATCCGGTTGACCGGGTTTCTCGGGGAATCTGTTGATGTGTCAAGTGGGCAACGGCCATATTTCAAGTGACACTATAAATAGCCCTTCTCCTACCTCTGAAAGAGTAGGCACTACACTACAAGCTGTTCTTGAGCTCTGTCTCTCATACTCCATTATTAGAAACACCAAAAGCCTCAGATCTACCTCCTCCACCACCCAAACTCAAATCCCTCCGGGGAAACGATAGAGGAGGACCCGATCTACAGTTCTACCAAGCCAAATCTCTTTCCCCCTTGTATTTATCAAGAAGATTGCTCTCTAGGGTTCCTTGGAAACCCTAGGTGGGCAAGAGTGGTCCGGAAGCATCCGGGAAGTGGATTTGCTCCTGACAAGATTGTGAAGGTTTGGAGGCTACCTCAAAGTCTACCACAAGTGAGAGAGCTATTCCTTTGTGGGTGACAAAGGATTAACTTGTCAATGCCTACAGATTGTAGACTAGGGTTTTGCTAGAAGTAGAGGGCAAGTAGATCTCGAAGGTTTAGGCGAAAAGTACTCGGCGATTATGAAAACTAGGGTTATGTTGACGAGTAGATTCGATCCTTTCTTTGTCCCTCGACTCCCCTTATATAGGAGGTGGAGCCGAGGGTTTCGTTTTGTACAAGTTACGGAGTCTCGGACGGTTTCTAACTCATCCCGCCGGATTACAAATAACTCTTCCTATTACAACTCTAGCTTTCCTTAATATATCTTGGACTCTCGAATCTTCTTATTCTTCGGATAGTGGGCCTTCGGTAAACTCCGGGTACTATCTTCGGCGAGGCCCATTTGGGATGCCTATGTCGGTAGCCCCGAGATTTTGCTTGAATCGTAGAGTCAAGGGAAATCTCATCTGTTTATATTTATTCAAGAGCTTTTATTTATGCTTCTTCACATAAAATTCTATATTGTACGGGGATAACGGTAGTTGGGGCTAGTTCATCCGACGGATCAGGTACTAGTTAAGCTGCTCTAGTGGCAATCCGCAAAAACCTACTTCAAGATCACGTCCCTGGACATGATCTCGGGATACTTGGTGTAAACTTCGACGGGTGCCGCTTAAGGTCTTACCATTCCGTCGAGTCCCGGTCAAATTTATCGGGTACCTAACGCGTCCGTTAGGATTTTTCTTCGTATCTGTTGATACGGATAAAAATAGCAGAGCGCGAGTCTTTGGCGATGCCACGCCCAGCGAACGGATCCGGGGTCTTACCTTCGCAAATTTGCGGCATTCAGAAATTGATCGCAACTTTGGCGTTCGAGAATATATTGTCGAGTGCTTTTCGCCTTTGGAATAGCACATTTTATCGAGTCATATTTGATGACTTATTTTGTCTTCCCGATGGGAGTATATGTAGAGTTATCTTTGTAACTCGAAATATACTCACTTACGTTTATTTTGATAAAATTCATCGGGCACGCGAACGGCGTTCCCGATGGGAGTAACCCAGAGGCTACATCCAAGAACTTGTGCTTGGGTGTAGGCTCCACAGATTAGTATCCGTTGCCGCTCTATTTATAATCTTTCTCGACAATTTTATATTTATCGGGTGCGCGACCAGCGCTCCCGATGGGAGTACCCCCGAGGCTATGAACAAATGCTTGCATTTGGTCATAGGCTCTCGCCTTTTCTATCTTGTCATACTCGAAATTTTCTATTTTTCCAAAGTAGCCCCCGAGCATTTGGGCAAAAACTTGTATTTGATCAAAGGCTCCCGAGATAACCTTGCGTTGTCGATAAACTCTTGAAAACTCGCAGTCGAATTTTTCTTTTATCTTGACAACGTCATTGCTGATGATAGCCACGATTTCTATTTTGGAAACTGACCATTATCACTTGTTTCGCTGCATTGTGGGTCCTAATTCCTGTTCTGTCGGACACGTCGTGCAAGTGGGGGACACATGTTCTCCCCTTTTTCTGGCACGCTCTGTAACTTCGTCGATGTAAAAATACATTTTTACCCTCGTCTCCACGTGGCTATCATCTCCTTCACACTTTTTCCATCTAACGGTGCAATGCTTCGCCTGATTCCTATATAAACCTTTCTTCAACCTCGGTTCACTCCTTCGCTTGCGCCGCACATCTGTTCCTCTTTGCAAAAACTTCCCCTGCGCCCAATTCTCTTCAATCTTCCGCACGTTCGAGCATTGCTTTTCCAGTGACATTGATGCCACCGCGCACGCGACTCACGCGCCACAGTACTCCAGAATCCGAGATGGCCGCCGAAGATCTTGAATGGGAGAGATCTAAAATCTCCAACCAAGACCTCAACATGATGAAGAAGCTTGGCCTGATGAAGAAAGAAGATGCCATCCGCTTTCCCAGCGAAGAAAGCTATCCCAACCCTCCAATGGAGTACCGGGTTAGTTTCGTTGATCACCTCATCCGCGGCCTTTCTGCTCCAATTCACGATTTCCTCCGCGGCCTTCTTTTTGTTTAGGGATTTCTATTTTCGTGCCCTCAGTTCCTTAGTTGTACTCAGTTTTCCCCAGCTCCTTAGTTTTTCCTCAGTTTTACCCTCTGAAACCCGCAGAAGCAGCTCAGACGGCAGGATTCCCGTTTAGTTGACCGTTCTGTCACGTGTGGGGCCGCGTCGTGTGGGGCCGCGTCGTGTGGGCCCGCGTCGCGTGGGGCTGGTAGAAAGGGACCGCGTGGGACGGGACGAGAAGCGTTTGGTTGCACGTGAGCAGGAGCTGGGTTACGTCTCTCTCGGCCCCAAATTGGCATTATTAAGTGCACCTTTTTCCCCTCTTTCTCTCTGTCCTTTTCACCAAATTAGTATAAAATCTAGAGAAGCTTGCATTTCTGACTTTGTTCAATTATTTGTGCCTTTTGGCCCTCGTTGTTTGCCCAATATGGCAGCAAATCTAGTACTCCTACTGGTCCATATGTATGTAGTTAAATCTAGAAGCAAATCTCTAGGATAATGTACGATAAATTCACGATCATAGTAAATCAAGAAAACTAAGTACGGCCAACAAAATATAGTAGACTAGGGATAGATAATCCCTAGATAATATGGATAGATAATAGGCTGCATACACAGCAGCCAACATAGTAACGGTTTCTTCACGGCACCATCATACTAACATAACAACAAGGGATCCCTAGCTAACAACAAAGGGATCCCAACAACAAACTAGGAGGCAGCGGCAGCGGCACACGTCCGGGACCGCCTACCCCATCCGGCTCTGCCTCCACTTGTTGCTCTTGCTCCCCTTGGGAGCCTTGGGCTTGAGCGGAGGCATGCGCCCGGCGGAGATCTCCACCCGCTGCAAGCTGCGGAGGTGCATGCCGAGCGCCACGTGCTTGGCGCGGAAGGAGTGGACGTTCACCGTCGTGCCGACGTTGGGGAAGGTGTTGCTGATGTTCTCAGCATGCGTGACGAGGCGGTTGAAGTCCGTGGCGCCGAGTCTCCTGGTGCGGAAGGGCACTGTGCACCTCCTTGGCGAAGTAGGAGATGTGCTGGCCGACCTGCAGCCTCCGCGGGACCTGGCGAGTCTTGACGTCCTCCTCCTCTTCGTCGGCTGCCGACGTCGGCTGCGGACATCCGATCCATATCAAACGAAACTAGTGAATGAGTTGCAACGATGACTAACGTACATGATAACAAAGTTAAGAAAACCGAGTCAGCCTCGGTAAGAGTGGACATGATTATATATCTACGGGGAAGGTGTTAGCGAACTAAAGCTCATGCACAGCAGATTTGTACACGGCAATGGTTCGCTGAACCCTCCTGTAAAAATTTGTGCCCAACCATTCATCATAGGCAAAGAAACGATTCTAGATCTGAACTAGATCTAAACTTGAACACATTCGAGATTATTTGCAAAATTAAACGGTTGCTATCTTTTGATTAGTGCATAAAATAACTGATTGAGATCCCATGATTACTTGCATAAATTAGCTGATTGAGATCCAATATTACTTGCATAAATTAACCGAACAGCCGAACCCCAAATCTTAAACGAAATCAAGAAGTGATCAAAACAAAATGGAATAAAATCGGCGCAAATATTAGCCCAATACTCATCCATCTACGGATCCATCTACACCAGCAAAAATAGGGTTCAAAAAGGAATGGGGAACAAAAAGGAAGCAAACCGTAGTTACCTCGTTCCATGGGTCCTCCAGGGAGGTGTCGTAGGGGTTCGGGGGCGGGACGTACGGCACGGGGTCGTAGGGGTCGACCCATCCCGCCGGGATCCGGCGCCACCGGCGGCGGCCTTCCGATGCACCGGCGACGGCGGCGGCGGCATCGTCGTCCGTAGAGGGGACGGCGCCGAAGATGGAGGCGTCGCGCTTTGAGCCCACCTCGACGATGGGATTGGCATTCTCCTTGTCCATCTCTACGGCGGAGGAAGAGGAAGAGGGAGAGGGAGAGGGTTTTTTGCTTTGGAGAAGATGATGGGACGTGAGAGAGTTGGCGATGCGTGAGCGAGTGAGAGTGACAGAGAGAGTGCGAGGAGGCGTCTATAAAGGCGAGGGGTGGTTAATGCGACCCGCGTCCTACGCGTGCACCGGTGCACGTACGCACGTCTTGGACTTACGCAACGCGACACGCGTCCATGATTGCACGTCTCGACTTCTCCACCGCGACCCGCGTCTACGCGTCAACAATTGCACGTGTCCTCGAGTCTAACCCTGGAAATTTAGATATACTCAGGTATACCCTCGAGTCTTATACTAGCATTTTTTGTGTGCTCAATTTTCCCCTCGGTTGCTAATGCGGCTAGTGCAATATACTCAGTTTTACCCTCAAGTGGCTGGTCAACGAGAGAGTCAACAAATGGGATTAACTAGTTAAATGAGTCATTTAATGTGCAAAAAAATCCGAAAAGAGTGGCACTTACTCATGGAGTCTTTACCACAAATTGCCACTTCTCAAATCATAGATAAATCATAGATAAATCAAGTTTTACCACAAATTGCCACTTCTCAAATCACCTAGTAGCTATGAAGGTGCATGGTTTTCCACAATAAGCCCTTCCCAAAACAGCTTCCCCCAAATCATACTTTGTCTAAATGAGGCCACAATTCTCACACCGATGTATATTGGTATTGCAAATAGTTTGAGGTAGGCCAAGATGGGTTTCATTGTACAAAACACACATTTTCCATTTTTCAAATCTCAAATTTGAATCCCTTAGTCTGTTTACTACTCGGGTGCCCTTGGTTTCTTGATAGTACTCGGTTTTGCCCTCTCTCTTCACAAATTCTCGCAGGACGTGCATCATCGCCCTGATTGGTCTAGCCCATGTCACGCGGATCGTGCCCGCCGACCGTTGATCGTATGATATAGGGAACGGGCAGGATAACCCTCTCTCTCTCTGTTGGCGGTTAATTAGCTTCCACCCTCTAAGTATGCTTTGAAGGGCGGTTTTCTGTATTATTTTTCACGCGCTAAAAATTATAAACTGTTTTAGGCGTTATTTTTCACGCAAAAAATGATAAACCATCAACAATTTGTTGTAGCCATTACTTTTCACGCAAAAAAAAATGATAAACCATCACCGATTTGTTGTTGCCATTACTTTTCACGCAAAAAAATGATAAACCATCAACAATTTGTTGTAGCCATTACTTTTCACGCAAAAAAAATGATAAACCATCACCGATTTGTTGTTGCCATTACTTTTCACGCAAAAAAATGATAAACCATCAACAATTTGTTGTAGCCATTACTTTTCACGCAAAAAAATGATAAACCATCACCGATTTGTTGTTGCCATTACTTTTCACGCAAAAAAATGATAAACCATCAACAATTTGTTGTAGCCATTACTTTTCACGCAAAAAAAATGATAAACCATCAACAATTTGTTGTAGCCATTACTTTTCACGCAAAAAAATATGATAAACCATCACCGATTTGTTGTTGCCATTACTTTTCACGCAAAAAAAAAATGATAAACCATCACCTAATTTGTTACAAAAGCTGGTTTCAGGTGAGACCTAACCAAGTTTGGCATACATGATGGCATACCTATAACAACAAGGAATATCTAAAAGGGAAAGTTTCAGAAAATTTGAAATTTAGGGTGAAATGATGCCATACATGATCTTGTTTTTCGAGGTTTTGACCTGAAAATCAATTTGGTATTATAAAGGGAAATAAAAAGTTCGAAAAATGTAAAAAACGAAACAATCTATCTATCTCTGTATAGAAGATCATATGTATGAAATTTGAGGTCATTTTGAGAAGGTAGAAAAAATCACCTTGTTACAAAAAGTGGTTTCAGTGAGACAAACGGCATGCGCTTAAGCAAAGTGATTTTTTCGAACATCTCCAAATGACCACAAATTTTCCATACATGATGCCATACGTGTAACAACAAGGAACCCTATCTAAAAAGTGTCAAAAAAGTTTGCCCAACCGTATAGCTCTATCAAAAAGAACCTCACCATGGCGCTAGTATAATTTTGGGATAGTTACAAACTTTCGTTACCTAACCTTCAACATGAAACTTGTTTCAAATTCATTTTGGCCTACGAGAAACAAATCCCAACTTGATTCGAGCACCACAGCCTCCAAACGATGCCGATGCCGATATCGGCATGGTCGAAGCGGCTATGCTCGCCGCCACTTGCTAGGTCAACGTCGGGATGCACCCTCAATCCCGTCCCCTCATTCGATCAACGACACACCGGAGATACCGCCGAGGCCAATGCCGAACGTACATGCTGATGCCAATGCCGAACATGCATGCACGCCGCCGTAGGCACGGCCACGCCGACCCGCTATGCTGGACGCCACGGACCGCCGCGAGGTCTTTCCCTTCGCCACCACACTCTCCTAGCACCCACCTATACACGCCGGAAAGGAGAGACACTAGTTTTCTCTACATTGCTCGTGTTCGTGTCCGACACGGTCGGTCAAAGTTTTGACGTAGTCTTCGATGTCGTCGACCATTTCTTCTCTTCTTTGCATGGTTAAACGCGTCTAGTTCATATCTATCTAATGCGTCACGGTCTCGCCTCATGCAGTTCATTGTGGACGTCGATCTCATCTCGGCACCCCGCATGCCACCTCCTCCGTGCCATCGCTCGTAGAGCTCCATTTAAAAATCTAATCCTACCCGTGTATTGCCCCTTGTATCGGCGTCATGGCCCCACTTGTCATTCGATATACCGAAGCCCCACTCGTTCGCGTTTTGGTCGGGGATACAGCGATGCTTACGGTCAAACAAAGATGGATGGTCCGACGTGTCTTTGCGGGCTCTACGTGGCCCCACTAGTCGGAAGATAACGGTCAACCGTCGGGCAGCGGCCGTTACATCACGTGTGATGGTTTCAGACAAAAGTTTGGGTAAAACTGAGGAAAAACTAAGGAGCTGGGGAAAACTGAGTACAACTAAGGAACCGAGGGCACGAAAATAGAAATCCCTTTTGTTTATGGGATTCAACTGCACCAATTGACCCCCAATTCCATCCTCCACATTTCCATTTTTATCACGCTGTGCGAATGTTTCCTTGGAATCCCTCCTAACTGGGCTCTTTGGAAACGTATTTTCCTTCTCCGCCGCAATGCCTCCCGCAATGCCACTTATAACATAGGCGGCGTTGTTATCTGTGTCCGAACTGACGTTGATTACTTCGACGTCAAATTTCCCGATTCTGTCCAAGGGTGGCGCAAAAAGTGGCTCTACATTCACGAAGAAAGTGCCAACTCTGTGGAACACAACATAATCCCCTTCGACGGAAATGCCAAAATTCAGCGCCGCCGCTCCTGGGATGCTGAAGCTTCCGAAGAAGAGAAAAAGGCGACAGAAGCACTTATGTCTCGTATTCGTCAGCTTCAAAATACTCGAGGCAAAGAGCTATCTGGTGTTCAAATCACTGCCTACTTTCTTAGAATTAGAGTGCAGCCTCTTCAGGCTCGCAAAAATCCCCTTTGGACATATGCTGGTGGAAACGACGCCAATAGGCTCTCCAGTGATCTTTCTGCAAAGGACTTGGAGAAGCTGATTCGAAGAATTTCCCGCTTAAACAAGAAAGATCCTGTTCCTTCCTCCTGCCGCGTGGAACCATACAGCTCCACCAATCCTCTCCCCGAGGTATTTTGTCTTCTCGAATTTTTATCTTGTTCCAAATGTTCCCTGCATCTCACTGTATTGATATCTCGCTAATTTTTCTTTTGTCGCTATTTTTTGCAGAACCATCCTACTATGGCTTCTCTTCCTCCCCTTCCTGAGGATGGAGAAGTCGAAGAACAAGCTATCGTTGCCGAAGACAATCAAGGTTCTTCTCTTCATGAAAGTGAAGTCGCAGGTTCTCACAAATCTGCGGCTTCCCATGAAAAGGAAGTTGAATCTGAAGCCAGCGAGTCGACGCAATCCCTTCCTCCTGCTGTTTCCCCAAAGAACAAAAGGAAAAGGGATGACGCCGAAACTTCCGGCACCTCCAAACCCGAAGAAGCTGTTCCTTCTCATCCGAAGTCAGCTTACGATCCATACCTCGGAACTCTCATCAGTTCGTAAGTACCATCTCCCTGTTTTTTTTTTGTACTTTGAAGATTTTTTGTCTATCTTGCCTTTATATTGTCGACTTGTACTCGTAGTGATGATGAAGAAGTGGTACCAACTGTTGATGTGGCTACTCGAACGAGTACGTCACATACATTAGTCGCCTCGGAAACGCCAGTCGAAGGGGAAGAAACGTCGCCTCCTCGACAAAATGTCGGCACTGCGACTCCTCCGTCAAGCCCCCGAGCCTCTTCACCGAAAAGGGCAAGGACGGAGATTATCGCGGAACCTACTCTCCAATTGAGTAGCTCCTCGAACCTTCTCATGGAGGATGTAAGTTCTTCACTTTTTTGTCATTGTTTATGTTTTCTCTGTGTATCATCATATTTTTCTCATACCCCCATTTTCTCTTTGTCCTCTTTTTTTTTAACAGCCTATGATCAAGGATCTTCTTCGCATCGGTGCCCAATTTGTTGGGTACCGTGAATATGCTAATAAAACTGAAGGTAATGTTTTGCTACTTCTTTTTGCCTCTGCCTTTTTGCTCCTTTTTTGTCGAAGTTTTTAACTATATTTTTCTTCTTTGCCAGAAAAACTGGCGGAGGCCAATGAACGTGCCAACACACTTGCTCAACAATTAGAGCATAGTGAAAAGGCTCGCAAAAAGGCCGAGTTGGATGCTACTGAAGCTAGAGCGAAGCTGACAAGGCCAAGGCTGACGCTGCTGGTGTCGAAGATCTTAGAAAAAGGCTTCACACCGCTGAAACTTCACTGAGCGATCACATAGCTGCCCAATCTGCTCGCGAAGAGGCGATCCTTAAGCGCTTAAGGACACAAAGTCGCCGCTTCGTCGGTAAGTACCACTTATTATTTTTTGTATTTTCCTTCTCTGCGCTCGTTTGTTGCTCAATAAGTTTCTTTTTTTTGACAGCTAGAACAGCTCAAGAGTTTCAACTTGAAGAACCCGCTAATGATCCTCTTCTTGACGCCCTTTCATTCCTCGAGGTTCATGGATCAGAGGCACGCGAAGGCATTGATCAGGCCAAAGCAGGGTTGTCGCGGCTTTTTCCTTATTTTTTCCCAAAGAAAGAGGAACCCGCAACTTTCCTTAACCTCGCCAAGAGCTTCAATTTATCAGAAGACCTTGGACTGAAAATGCGCCAAGAAAACATGAAGGTTCTTTGTCGAAAGCACTTGTTGCCCTGGTTGTCGACAGCCAACAAACTATTGATTGGATGAAGGTTGGCGACACCAATCAAATAGAGCAGTCGAGGTGGAGATCGCTGATTAAGGCAGCCAAACCCAACACGAAGAAAATCTTGGCATATCTCGGGATCAAGCCACCCTCGACTCCCAGCTCATCAAGGCCGGAGGTCTAGTTTCATATTCTTTTGCTTTGTTTTTAGTTTACCTCCTCCTTTTGGTACTGTCGCTGTAATGCTCCTGGCGATGATTAGGTCTTGTAGAGGTCCTTCTTTTGTAATAGACATGTATATACTACAAGAATGAATGGAAGTCGAACTTTGTCTCAATGATTGATGTCGACTTTTTTCTATTTTTCAGTTGATTTTTGACAATTATTCGTCAATTCCTGGTCCTCCCGAAGTTTTTCCTTCGTCCCTTTCGAAGAAGTCTTCTGTCCCTGTTAACCTTGATGATTCTTCGAGTATGGATCTGACAGAGGAATTGAAAGAACTTCGAGTACAACTCCGATCCGTGAAGAAGCGAGTCGCTTATACTTATGGAGCGAGTCTCGAGAATCTTCTCAAAGGGAGAAAATTGCGCTCCAACAAGCTCAAGATGCCATGACTGAGAAGGACGCTGCTGTTGCTGAAGCTGCTGCAGCTACGTCTCGAGAAAATTCTATGCTCCAACTACTAATAGATGCTAGCTTGGATATGGCGGGTAAGTTTCATTGTCTTCGCCTTGCTTCTTCTTTTCCTTTGCTGCTTGCCTCTTTACTCCCCTCTGACTTGTTTTATGAAACAATAGGTGCTTTTTTGGATACTGCAACTGAAAATGAACGTGTCGAGGCTCGTTCCAATGTCCTTCTTCGGCTTGCACGTGAGCATGGGTCGACTTTTGGGGCACGCCTGAACGGACTCGCCACATCGTGAGGTTTCAAGATCGCGCGCTTCAGGTTCGCGGGTATCTTGACTTCTGTACCAAGACCCTCTCTATGGTTTATAACTCTATGTTTCCTCGGAACATTCAACCAAAAACTCTTCCCGAGTTAATGGAGAAGTTCAAGGATGCCCACAGGATCCATCACTTTGTCAGAGCTCAACTGGTAGCTGGCGCCAGATTTGCCCTTATAATGCTTCAGATCTGCCACTCAAAACTTGATCTGACCCAAGTTGTTGAGAAAGTTCACGAGAAGGTACGGCGCCGAAAAGTTGGTATCGATCGTATTAACACGAAGGTTTCTCCTATAGCCGAAGAGATGATTGAAGATCTTCTTCGGATGGATGCCGACTTTTTTGCCGATGGTCATTATGCTGATTTTCTTGGCGCTGCTCCTGAAGAAAACAGAGTGACCCTTGATGATATATTGAATCAAGACTGATTATTTTCTTTTGGTAGATAATTCTCCTGTGTAAATCATGATTATGATTCTATTGTGAAGCAAACAGCATATTTCTATATTTGTCTAGCCCCCGAGTATTTTCGGTGGCTATTCACTGTATTTGTATAATGCGAGGTTTTTAAACCAAGGCAAGATAATATACACTGTATACTATTTTTGTGGGTGTAAGCCCCCGAGTCTTTTTGTTGATCACTATTTTGTCTGTATCTCTTTTTATTTTGGTGAGGTATTTTTACCAAGGCAAGATGCTTCTTTTGCGTTTGTCGACACTGTGTTTATATATATATATTGTATCATGTAGGGGAGAACCCCTGATCTTGTCGGGAAGGAGATATATAATTCCACTATCTTTATTATATTGCAGCACCGCGAGTCCGCCTCATTAAAAACCTTCTCCGGCCCCACTCGGTGCCCCGAAAAAGGAAAAGAGTGCGTCTGAAAACTCGCGGGCGTTTCAGTACATTGTAGCTTTACAAAGGGGGACTATATTTTCGACATCTAGGCGTAGAAACGCCTGAGCTGTGCCACGTTCCAGGGATTTGGCTCGTCAATCCCTGTCTTCTTGTCTTTGATTCTGTATGCTCCTCCTTCTATTACTTCTGTGACGATGTATGGTCCTAGCCACGGTGACTCGAGTTTTTCATGGCTTTTTTGATTGAGTCGTAAAACCAGGTCACCAACTTGGAAAGACCTTGGGCGCAATCGTCGGCTGTGGTAATTCTTCAGGTCCTGTTGATATTTGGCGACTCGTGACAGGACTTCATCTCGAGCTTCGTCAAGTGCATCGACGTCGTCCTCCAGGGCTTCCCTCGAGGTTTCTTCATTATATTCCGTGACTCTTGGAGAATCATGCTCTATTTCTATCGGCAGGGACTGCTTCGACTCCATGGACCAGAAAAAACGGTGTTTCTTGTGTCGCCGTATTTGGTGTTGTTCGGATACTCCACAACACACTTGGTAACTCCTCCGGCCAAGTATGCCGAGCTTTTTCCAGTGGGCCTAGCAGGCGTTTCTTGATGCCATTGCAGATGATGCCATTGGCCTTCTCGACTTGTCCATTGGTCTGAGGATGCGCAACAGACGCAAAACTCAATTTAATGCCCACTTCTGCGCAGTATGCTTTGAACTCCTTGGAAGTAAAGTTACTGCCGTTATCTGTGACGATGCTGTGAGGTACTCCAAAGCGAAAGACAATGCTCTTCACAAACTTTATTGCGGATGCTGCATCTGGTGAATTTATTGGCTTCGCCTCTATCCACTTGGTAAATTTGTCGACGACCACCGGCCAAGTACTCATATCCTCTCGGCGAAGCTTTGTGCAATTTACCCACCATGTCGAGACCCCATTGAGCAAAAGGCCAAGACAGGTGGGATTGGCATAAGCTCCGTTGCTCGGTGAATGGGGTCTTGCCGCAAATCTTTGACACGCGTCGCAAGTGCGCACTATTTCCTTTGCATCCTCTATTGCTTGTGAGCCAATAAAATCCTGCTCCGAAAACCTTAGCCGCGATAGCTGCTACTGCGGCGTGATGCCCACATATTCCTTCATGCACGTCCTTTAGGATGATCCTTCCTTCTTCGGGTGTAACACACCGTTGTAGCACACCCGAGATCTCGCGTTTGTACAGCTCCCCTTTTACCACAGTAAAAGCTTTTGATCGCCTAATTATTCGCCTTGCTTCGACTGGATCGTCGGGTATGGTTTTCCTTAGGATATATGATATGTAAGCCTGCATCCATGGGATTTGCACCATCATGACTAGATCTTGCTCTTCTTCTTCTTCTGCCGTGTCTTTGGTGATAGTCGAGGTTTTCTCTTTCTTCTCCTTCTTTGTTTTTGCTGGCTTTGTTGATCTCTCGCTTATCTCTTCCCAAAACACGCCTGGAGGTATTGCGAGACACTGTGACCCGATGTTTGCAAGAACGTCGGCTTCATCGTTGCTCATCCTGCTGATGTGATTTACTTCGCAACCATCGAATAACTTCTCGAGCTCGTTGTACACCTCTTTATATGCTATCATACTTTCGTTGACTGCATCACATTGGTTCATGACTTGCTGTGCCACCAATTGTGAGTCGCCGAAAATTTTCAATCGGGTTGCACCACAAGCTTTCGCCATCTTCATCCCGTGTATGAGAGCTTCATATTCTGCTTCATTGTTAGACGCATTTGGGAACGTCATCCGCAGAACATACTTCAACTTGTCGCCTTCAGGTGATACTAATATCACGCCTGCTCCAGCACCTTCCAATCTTTTGGACCCGTCAAAGTTCATGGTCCAAGTTCTCGATAAATCTGGGGGTCCCGTGTTTTGTAGCTCCATCCACTCCGCAATGAAATCTGGTAAAACCTGCGATTTTATTGCTTTTCTTTTTCATACGTGATGTCCCAGGGGAAAGTTCTATTCCCCAAAGGGAGACACGACCCAGTAGCTTTCGGGTTGTTCAGTATATTTGATAAAGGAGCCTCGTTGACCACTATTATCGGGTGCGCCGAAAAATAGTGTCGCAATTTTCTTGCTGTCGTGAATACTCCATATGCTAGCTTTTGATATTGCGGGTACCGCTGTTTTGACGGCGACAGTACTTCGCTGATGAAGTATACTGGCCTTTGAACTCCATGAAGCTTGCCTTCTTCTTCCCTCTCGACCACTAGGGCCGTGCTGACCACCTGAGGTGTAGCTGCAATATACAAGAGGAGAGGTTCTTTCTCTTTTGGCGCCACCAATATCGGTGGTGTCGAAATTGCTCGTTTGAGGTTCTCGAAGGCTCTATCTGCTTCCTCGTTCCATTGAAATTTTTCCCCTTGTTTGATCAATGCATAGAACGGCAGCGCCTTTTCTCCTAGCCTGGCGACGAATGCAGCTTAAAGCTGCGACTCGCCCCGTTAGCTCGTTGTATTTCTTTCAGATTTGTTGGCTTTCTCATAGTAACGATGGCTTGTATTTTTTCGGGATTAGCTTCAATCCCCTTGCTGATACTAAGAACCGAGAAGTTCTCCAGCGGGAACTCCGAAAGAGCACTTTGTCGGGTTCAGCTTGAGGCAGAACTTGTCGAGGTTGTCGAAGGTTTCCTTCAAATCTTCGATCAAAGTCGACCCTTTCTTGGATGTTATTACGACATCGTCGATGTAAACTTGTACATTTTTTCCGATCTGTGTTGCTAGGCACTTCTGCATCATCCGCTGATATGTCGCTCCCGCGTTTTTCAGACCAAAGGGCATTGTTTTGTAGCAAAACACGCCATAAGGTGTGATGAACGCTGTCTTGGCTTCATCTTCTTTTTTTAGTCTGATCTGGTTATAACCAGAATATGCGTCCAAGAAGGAAAGACGTTCGCATCCTGCCGTGGAGTCGATGATTTGATCGATCCTTGGGAGGGGAAGTGATCCTTGGGACAATGTTTATTGAGACACGTGAAGTCGACGCACATGCGAAGGACTATTGTGTGTTTCTTCGGCACCATCACTGGGTTAGCTACCCATGTGGCTTCTGTAGATATTTCCCTAATGAAACCAGCGTCTTTGAGTCGATCTATCTCTGATAACATTGCTTTGCGGCTAGGTTCCGAAAAGCGTCGTAAAGGCTGCTTTACTGGTCTTGCGAGAGGATCCAAATTGAGGTGGTGCTCGGCGAGTTCCCTGGGTACTCCTGGCATGTCAGCTGGACACCATGCGAAGATTTTCCAGTGCTCACGGAGGAACTCGACGAGCGCGCTTTCCTATGCGACATCCATGTTTGCGGCTATGGACGTCGTTTTCTTAGGATCTGTCGGGTGGATCTGTACCTCTTTTGAATCCTTGTTTGTGTTGAAAGTTGGCTCCTTAGAAGATCTCCCTACCTCTGGCAGTACATCATAATCAGTGAACCTTGGTGCCGCATATTCTGCTTGCATCCCGAAAGTTTCTGACAGTCGATGAAAATCTTTGTCGCATTTATCGGATAACGCAAAGCTTCCTTTGATTGTGATAGGTCCCTTGGGCCCAGGCAACCTCCACAACAAATATGTATAATGCGGCACTGCCATGAACCTAGCATACGCTGGTCGTCCCAACAAAGCATGATACTGCGACGGGAAATCGACGACTTCAAACTCCAAATTCTCTATCCTGTAGTTTTCTCGGGTTCCGAACTGAACGTCGAGGTTGATTTTGCCCAATGGGTAACTTGGCTTCTCTGGTGTAATCCCGTGGAAACGTGTATCAGTTGGTTTCAAGTTCGCTAGGGATATGTTCATCTTCCTCAATGTATCTGCATACATGAGGTTTAAGCTGCTGCCGCCATCTATGAAGACTCTCGACACATCAAAACCAGCGATTACTGCGGGTAAGATGAGTGCTGATTGTCCTGGTCGAGGAACTTGCTGCGGATGATCTGCAATTGTGAAGCCGATGTCTTGCCCCGACCAATTTAGGTACTCGACTGTTGGTGGAGGCATCTTCTCTGCCATGAACACTTGTCGCGAGATTACCTTCTGCGCCCTGTTTGATGGCCTGGCTTTCTGAATCATCGAGACCGCACCATTAGAGTTGGGGTCAACATATGGAGGTGGATGTGGTGCTGCCGCAATTCTAAGCTGATGCCGATTTTCGTCCGTAATTGCGGGAGGAGGTGGAAGGTGAATCTCACTCCTTGGCTCCCGAGGATTTCTGTTATTTGCTTGGGCATTTGCGATTCCTGCGGCTCGCAACATTGCCTGGAAATTTCTGCAGTCTTTCTGGAGATGTCCTGACTGCCTCTTTCCATTGTTGTCGAGGTAAAGTGCATTTGACACGGACCGTTCATCATCTCCTCGGGAGACACATAAGGTCTTTGAATCCTTGGTCCACTATTTTGCCTGTTGCCGCGAAAATCACTTCTATTGTCGCCTTGTTGCTCGTTGCTCCTTTGATAATCATCTCGACTATTTCCTCCAGGATTTCCCTGAAAACCCGCCGATATATGTCCGGGAGCATCGTTGTTGTAGAACTGGCGAGAAAATCGCCTTCTATTTTGATAATTTCGACCACGATCCTCTTCTGGCGACCTGTGTCGCTTGTTTTATATTGCGTCTTCTCCATCTGCCCATTTATTGGCTATCTCCATGAGTGCTGATATGGTCTTAGGGTTAGTTCTCCCCAAGTCCTCGACGAAATCTGCTCGTCGGATTCCTGCTACGAACGCATCTATGGCTCTCTCGTCAGATATGTCCTCTGCCGAGTTTTTAATGATGTTCCACCGCTGTATGTACTTCCTCATTGACTCGTCGTGTTTTTGTCGGCATGCCCTCAGCTCTTCCAACGATGCAGGTTTCTTGCAGGTGGATCGGAAGTTTTTCACGAAGATGTTCTCAAAGTTCTCCCAGCTGTCGATGGAATTCAAGGGGAGTTTCTTTATCCAAGATCTCGCGGCACCACTCAGGTGAACTTGGATACTTTGCATAGCTGTTGCTCTGGTTCCTCCTACCAGCTTTACCATCTCGAGATAGTCCACGAGCCAATCCTCGGGATCTTGCAGACCGTCGAACTTCTTGAAATTCTCGGGTAACTTGAACCCTTTCGGTACTCGAGTTTTTCGAACTCTTCTCGTAAAGCATGGGAGTCCACACATATCTTCATCGGCAAGCTCTGGCGAGTGCTGACGCTCCCTTCTTTCTTGTCGCGCTCTGTCCACCCTTACTTGGACTGCTGTGTCTCTTGCCCCACTTGTTCTTGGTGGGTCTTGAACTGCTCGCGGTGTGTCGTGGACTATTTTGCCTAGGATTTTCTTCGGGAGGCGTTGTTGCAAACGCTGTTCCCATAACTCCTACTCCAGCCATTGCCATATTGAACAATGGTTCTCTCGGGTCTCCAGGAGGTGGTCTGGATGCGAGGATGTAAGCTTGTGTTGCCATGTAACCTGCCTCTGGCGTTTTTGGGATGATATTTCCCCGTTCGTCGATCGACATAAAGGACATGTCGAGATTTTGGATTATACTTCCTCTTTCTGCTTCGGGTATGTTTTGCAGCCGAGACATTGCTCTCCTCCGAGCTTCTCTGTGACTATCTCCCGTAGTTCTCGAAAGGCGACTTAACTCCGCTCGGCGTACGCTTGATGCGAAGGCTGCTTCTTTCCTCCTATTCGGGGATGCTTCGTCTCGTTTTTCTAGCTCTCTGCTTACTCGAGCAAGTCTATATTGATATGCTTGAAGTTCTTGTACAGTAGCAGTGGTGGTCATAGGTTCTGAACCATCCATGGCTTTCGCGGCCCTATCCCACGCTTCTTGCGGGAGCTGTACTCTTGCGCGAGTTGAGGATCCAGGATATTTAGTGCCTAAGCCATGTACCGAGATCGGCGGGATCGACGTATGGATTTCCCAATTCGTCGAAAGCCTCGACGTTTGCTGTTCGATGTGCCTGCCCCTTCTACCACATAGATCCGATGATATTTTGCGCATTGATCTTTATCGGGATTGGTGACACCATCATATAGAGTGGTGAAGACCTTTCCGATGGCGGCGGACTTGTCGATGAAGTTGAAGTCTGTCGACGCTGTCGGAGTCGCTGCTTATAAAGGAGTCCACGAGACGACTCGAAGGATGTGTTCGTTGAAGATCTTGGCGAGCTTTCCGCTTGCCTTGTTGTCGATGAAGTATGGCGACGAAAACTCCTCGTCACTCGACGAAAAGTTAGAATCGACCGCTGAAAATTCCGACGAGATCGGAACTTCGAGACGGTAGGATCCTTCCTTGTTGACGCCAAATCGGAATTCTCCGAACGTCATGATGATGGGCTCCTCCAGATAGGCACATGCATCCATACGGGAGGGCGGGTGAGGAATAAAATTGAATAGATCGGTTTTTCCCTTGTTACCTCGATCCATCGCGTTGCTTGCTCGTTGACGATGTCGAAGATCTTGAACGTGCCATCGAGATCAGCTCCTTGCAACCTCTAATTCCCACGAGACGGCGCCAATTGACAAAGGATTAACTTGTCAATGCCTACAGATTGTAGACTAGGGTTTTGCTAGAAGTAGAGGGCAAGTAGATCTCGAAGGTTTAGGCGAAAAGTACTCGGCGATTATGAAAACTAGGGTTATGTTGACGAGTAGATTCGATCCTTTCTTTGTCCCTCGACTCCCCTTATATAGGAGGTGGAGCCGAGGGTTTCGTTTTGTACAAGTTACGAGTCCGGGACGGTTTCTAACTCATCCCGCCGGATTACAAATAACTCTTCCTATTACAACTCTAGCTTTCCTTAATATATCTTGGACTCTCGAATCTTCTTATTCTTCGGATAGTGGGCCTTCAGTAAACTCCGGGTACTATCTTCGGCAGGCCCATTTGGGATGCCTATGTCAGTGGGATAGGCTCCGGAGAATAGGGTGAGCCTTCGTGGCGCGGGGAATCCTTCGTGGGACCTCCACTCCTCCAAACGTGACGTACCTTCTTGCAAAGGAAGGGAACACGGGAATAAACCCTCATCTCCGCGTGCTATCGGTTATCTCTAACCGAACTCTTTACTTGTGATTTAACTGCCTGTGAGAGCCTTCGTGCTCGAGTTAGTTGTATCCTCATATAGGTTGTTTCACCTAGTTTGCATTAGGCTCACCTTTATATTCCGCAAAGCCTAATATTGCAAAGAAAAAATTAAAATCTGTAGAAACCTATTCACCCCCCCCCCCTCTCTAGGTTTACCATCTCTGAACTTTCAACCTGCATCACCCGGAAGATTTCCTCATCATCTTCCACTCCAAGGAGGCTCTGGATTGGATGGCCGGCGACCACTTCATCATCAGGCCCGGGTTCTGCCTCTCGGTCCGCCCCTGGTGCAAACTGGCTCATGCCGGCTCCGGCCACTTCGAGTACCCCGTCGACCTAGAGATTGACGGCATCCCACCGCAAGCATGGCACCTCTCCACAACGGAACACATCCTCGGAGCTAGTTGCTGGATCGAGAAGCTCTACCCCACCACTCGCACGCGTGACGACCTCGCCACCTTCCGCCTCTCCGGCTGCTCCCATGACCCGCAGGAGATCAAGCGCTCCTCCACCTGGAGATCGTCGAGCTCATCCCCACCCAAGACACGACCTCGTCCCCGACTGTGCGCACGCTCACCTACCCCATCTCCGTCATTAAGAAAACGGGGGAGTAGAGCGAGTCATGCGTGAGTAGATCATGCAATTATCCGCCCCCTCAATTGTTTTTTCCAAGTTATTTACGCGATAAGTTTGTTAGGGGACACTTCGCACAAGGGAGATATTTAGGGGAGAATTTGCGCTGCGGAAGGGTTTGTTAGATGTTTGTTTCCGATAACAACTCGTGCTTCACATTTAAATAATTTGATTGCGGTGGCATTTCTTAGGTAAATAGATGGAAGTGTGACATCACGGAGAGTGTGACATCGCAGATTTCACTTTAATAGTAAAGATGTAAAAAACAAAAAGTGCACCATGCTTATTATTCTGTTTTGTAGCCAACACATTAAAATAGAAGGATGCACAAACAAAGATACAGACGTGTACACATCGAAGACCCAGCTTGCATCCATGGTTATCGGTGTAATTGTACATAAGAACCTTGAAAGGATGGAAGAAAAGAGATAAGAAAACTTTCAGGTACGAAGAATCGGAGACTGCCATCGCCAGGAAATATTTGCCCTTTTGGGTCCGAAACCGTCTGCACACATGAAGTCCTTCTGTTTGTAGGCTGTTTACTATAAAGGAGTTATTGCACGCGAGATAGGTCTCTCCATGAAGACCATCCTGTGCGAGATGATGAATTCTCTTGGATGGCCTGAACCTATATTTAGTGTTACTTCTGTAGGGACCAAACTATATGTCTGTGAGACAACTCTTATTCGAAGGCAGAACTGTGGTGACAACCTGACCGCCAATGTCAATATTGTTGGGCCAGAATCATGTTCTCAAACTGATGCTGTGGAGAGCGCCTGTAGGGCAACCATCTTGCTTATGGAAGACAAAATGGGGATCTGTTTGGTAGGTATGAACTATAATAGAAGATCAGAAGTAGAGCTTTACATTTCAAAATCTGAAGCTGCTGTACAGGCTATTACTTCGGTGGGTAGTGAGATACTGAATGAGTTTGGATTGCTCTTTTTTTTTCCTTTATCGATCTCAGAAGAAGGGCTTTGTAGCTCTTCATCACACCTTTTAACTCACCATAATGAAGATCTTCTACCTCCACGTCTTCGGTTGTTTCGATGTGTCTGATACTTTCCCTAGCAGCAGAATCTTCTGCCGTCTCAAAATCAGCAGCTGGAGCTCCTCCAATTTTGAACTGCTGAAGCAATTTCCCTGGTATCTCCGAAGGACCGTAATAGGTGACGATGGCTGACACTTCGCCATCTTCATGTGTATGGGAGGTGTATCTTGCATCTGGAAGACCCAGGTCATGTAACATAATACCAAATATTAACTTGCAAGGGATCTTCACAACATGTGGAACTGGCGGGTGGTCCTCATTGGAGCTCTCGGTCGGTGGCATACCATATTGTTGCTGTTAATAGTAATAAAGAGATTGTCCGTTGGTGACTTTGCAAAAATCACATAGATCAAACTTAGTTTGTTGTGAAGCTTGTTTTCTGTAAGCAACATGCCAACTTAGTGTTTTCCTACCTAACTTTCATGAATCATAATATCCTACAAAGGGTATGGAACACCAACACGGACAGCAAGATAGAGTAACTAATAGCATCAGTAGGTCTGAAGTTTAACTAACCTTTCTGACAGTATCCTGGAGTACCACAGTATCAGGTCTGGTTTGGTACCACCTATAAAAAAAATAAAGACGTGCTAAATGTGACGATGAAAGAACTTAAGAGCCACAGTAATATGTAAGCAGAAGAATGATGCATAGAGACAACAGTTTCTATTTACTTGCCATGTAGCATGGAGTAAATCACAGCAGTGGGGGCTCAAATACAAATCATATTTGTTTCATTAGGCCTACAAACAAAATGGAGCGGCTGGTTCCATCAGCTAGGACAAAAAATCAAAGTTAACCTGATTTACTACATATCATTATAAGTAGAATACGTATTGAGCTTTTTATGAGATCTACATCCACTTTGACAACAATTATACATAAGTCATGCTGAGAAGAAGAAAAAAAATGGACACTATGAGTGAACTATTTTTCTCCGATCAAACAATAATTGTCCATATTGGCAACACACTGGGATGGGGCATGAACAGATCCATATTACGACCATTTAAACCCTGGATATGTCTCATGTATTTATATCATTCTGCGTCTTTATTCCATTTGGTATCACATTTTTAAGTTTGTAATCCTATATTTTGGCGTAATGCAGACACCAATAAGTAAAGGACACTAAAACAACAAGCTAATATGGCAGATATAACAATACATAATTCACAATAAGTAACTCATACAATCTGTAATGAACCACTGAAACAAGATATGTTCATACTGTCTCTCGACGTTGGATGGGTTGCGCGGATTTCTGTAGAGCACGTCCGCACGTGTGCTGCAGTCTAAAAGCTGGGCTTGTTTTAAGCTACACAGCATGGCAACGGGAGCGAATATAACTAACTAACTAACTAACTTGATTACATAGGCAGCGAGAAGCGAATTTGAGAAAACCATAGTATGACCAACACACAGGGGTCGGAAATGATAGGGAGAACTTCACAAAAGGGATATATAAAGATCGCCACAAGCGATAAAAACAGCTTCAACCAATGGTTTGTACTTTCTAAAGAAGAACTTTAAAAAGACCAACTAAAAGAGGATAAATATAGAGGCATATAAGCTAATTGATATAAATTAGGCAGTGAAAAACCATACTAAGAACCTGAGTCAATGCAACACCTCACCTCACCTCACCAGCCAAGCTAGAAATGCAATTCTGGAAATGGAACAAAAAGTGAGAACCAATGGTAATACCAATATATTAAAAATATGACTAATAATCTATCTAGGCCATCATGAGTAAATCACATGCATCAAAGGCAAAGGAAGAGAAACATACTTTAGGCTCTTTTAATGCTGCATCTGATAAAAGGTTGGCTTTGTCCAAGGAAGAATTGTCCAGACTATTTTCATATTCAGTAAGCTGGTCTGGTAAAATTCCAGAAGATGGTGGAGAATCTGATGGAACTTATACTTGACTGTGACTTATTTAAAATCCCAGAAAATCCATGGGTGGATCGAGAGCTTCCTCGGTACAAGCCAGCGGTGATGATCAAATACAACATCATCTATGTAACCTATGAATCACCTGCAAGCAGTTATGGGATTAGCCTGTGATAACGTTAAAGATCAACTTAGAAAATGCAGCATTTGCATAGATTCCGTAGGACAAATAGTTTTGGCCAGTTGGACGGTAGATAAGTCATATATACAAAGTATGGAAATGCATGGGACATCAAATAAATAGACAGGGACATAGAAATATATAATACATAACATCCAACTCTACACGAATTAACCAAACCAGATAAGTACCCGCAGCTCAACTATCTATACGTAGTCATATAAAAGCTGAGAGAGCAATCCAACCGAACCACAAAAAGCATATATTGCATTTTCTGACCAGCGAGATTAATACACTCAACATGAGAGAACTTTCCATGCATTCTGCAAGTAAAAGACATGAGGTAATATCAAAACATCTGTTCATGACATACAAAATAGCACCATGGATGGAGAAACAATGCAAGAAAATGAACACACCTGTTACAGAAGTTATCGGTATCTGATAGGCCCTTGTTGATTTACTAATGGCATGCAACACTGCAATTAATACCCAGCCCTGTAGAATAGAGAGGCATAGCCCATGGACGTGACAAAACATATATTGAGAAACGTAAATATTCCATCCACAAGTCGATCATATAAACATACTAACCATCATATGTCATCACCTTTGAGCTGACAAATAAAACTATGACAGGTCTTTGTTCACCAAGCTGTACGACTTCATCTGCATCCAAATTAAAAGTCGATTCACCACACATCATAACACTGGTCTGCTGACCTTGGCGAGGAGAATCAAGCCTCCGTATCATGCACCAATTTACCAATTTACTACATAGCATCACCATGTCGATCAATTGGTTGGAGCCATCAAACCACCTACTGGGATTTATAAAGCTGTAAATATGTAGCAACTAAATGTTCTTTATATGTTATAGTCATACCTAACTATTGTTCAGATGTAACTGAAAACAGAGGTATGTAACTGCGAATAACCACTCTGTAGTGCTCAAGGTTAGAACTTAAAAAGGGAACTGAGCAAATACTGGCACTTGATTAAGAATATACTTTCTAACAGCAGTAGCTAATATTTCCTAAAAACCCATTAGCTAACAACAAAAAATTATGCCTAGTAAGCCATTCTGCAAATAAGATGGAAAATTACAAATATCTATTTTATTCAAATAATATCCAAGAGCAGATAACTCTAATTCTCACACGCAACATATATGCAGGTAGAAAGGAAAAACCTTGCTACTGTGACCAGGTTCGATCCTTCCTCTTTTGTTTCATGCCAAGAAAGGAAAAAAATTAGTACCATGCCAACAATTCAGAGCAGTGCACTCTGAATAATTACAGAAGCAAAGCACTCTGAAATTTATAGCAATCTATATTTGGTAATACACAAAACAAAATCACATCAAGTTGTAGGTGACACATAACCTACAGACGAAAAGAGGAGCTCACCTGCAGTAGCCGTACAGAGCAGTGCTTAACTCAAGGCAACTGTATAAATGTCTCACCCAGCAACCCACCTAATTCAAACCGTTAGCCAGATCATTGGACGCACTTTACATGCTTTTCTCAGCGCTCAAAGTCATAACAAGGTCAGGATATGTAAAATAATACATACAAGCATAAGAATAATGGCTAATACAGTATCATCCTCACGGCAAGGTGCTACCAAGAAGCACCCAGCTAATAATATCATATAAACCAATTGACCCAATACTATAGCTTCATGACGAATGGCCAACTGTAGTGTTTGGTGCTCTCTTTCTCCCTGATACACACCAATATGTCACATTTTATCAAAAGTTCAATCTTTTGGAACGACACAAACATAGCAAGGCCCACCCAAAGCTCTTGTTGTCCATCATATATGAAGTATGAAGCAATCTTGGACACATGGAATTATACATGAAAACACCCAATCAGCAAGCTCACAATCCACCCTAAATTTTGCACTGCCTCGAGAAATTTCGAACTAGACAATATATCTAACTACCAATAAACAGCAACTAAAAATTAACAACCATAATACTTGATTCATTAGACCAATCATAATAACAAAGCATTTGGAGAACATCAAGACAACGAGAGCATAACCATGCTAAGGAACAAGTCATGAGGAATAACATTAGTGCTCATGCCAACTGATACCATAGTATCAACTACTCTGAATGCTTTCTCCATCTTGGCGACTAAGCAATATTCATCGATCATTGAAGTAAATATAACAGGATCAGGCCTCTAACCAGCACGGATAATAAAGTCAAACATAATATGTTCTTCCACTACCCTTCTGTGGCCTACGACGAATATCCTTGTTCTTCATTTCGGTAAACAATTCGTTGGCTTTCACCAAATCACCTTGTCTAAAGTAACCCTTGATCATGCACTCATAAACATTAGTGTCATGTGGTACTCCCATATCAATCATCTCACTGAATTTGTCCATGGCATCATCCATCCTGCCCATTCTGCAAAATGCAGCTATCACAATTAAATATGTGACCTGATCAGGGTTCACACCATGCTTCAACATATCTTCGAAGACAAGCATTGCTGCGTCCATCTTTCCGCACTTAGCATATGCACCAATCAGTATGTTGTAAACACTGAGACTGGGTACAACTCCGTCTCGTACCATCTGCTCACGGAAATCATTCATATCAACAAGGGATCCTTCTGTAGCATAACCATGAAGCATAATCCCGTATGAGACAGCGTCGGGTTTGTGGCCCTTCTCAGCCATGGAATAAAATAATTCTGCAGCTTCTTTGATTCTTCTGGTCTTCCAAAGATAGTCCATGAATGAGTTGCAAGTAAAAACGTCCCACATGATACCTTGAGTTTTCATTTCTTCCAACAACCTAGCGACTTCTTCCGACTGGCCCGAAGTGGAATATCCATGGATCAGGCTATTATATGTCACCGTATCCGGCCGAACACCATTATCGACCATTTGCCGAAGGACACCCTCTGCCTTGTCCATTGCTCTTGCTTTGCACAGCCCATCAATAATGGAGTTATATGTCACGATATCCGGCCGAACACCATTATCGACCATTTGCCGAAGGACCACCTTTGCCTTGTCAATTTCGCTTGCTTTGCACAGCCCATCAATAATGGAATTATATGTCACCACATCAGGCTCAATCCTCTGCTGTATCATTTCACGGAATAGATCACATGCTTTGCTTATTTCACCCACTTTCAAGAAGCCATCAATAAGCGTGTTGTATGAGACAACATCGGGTTTATGGCCCTTCTCAGCCATGGAATAAAATAATTCTGCAGCTTCTTTGATTCTTCCGGTCTTGCAAAGATAGTCCATGAATGAGTTGCAAGTAAAAACGTCCCACATGATACCTTGAGTTTTCATTTCTTCCAACAACCTAGCGACTTCTTCCAACTGGCCCGAAGTGGAATATCCATGGATCAGGCTATTATATGTCACCGTATCCGGCCGAACACCATTATCGACCATTTGCCGAAGGACACCCTCTGCCTTGTCCATTGCTCTTGCTTTGCACAGCCCATCAATAATGGAGTTATATGTCACGGTATTCGGCCGAACACCATTATCGAGCATTTGCCGAAGGACCCCCTCTGCCTTGTCCATCGCCCTTGCTTTGCACTGCCCATCAATAATGGAACTATATGTCACCACATCAGGCACAACCCCCTGCTGTTTCATTTCATGGAATAGATCCAAAGCTTTGCTTATTTCACCCTCCTTCAAGAAGCCATCAATTACCGTGCTGTATGAAACCACGTTGGGAGAGTGGTCAGATCCTTTTTTTCTCATCATCCGGAGCAGGTCAAGCGCACGCTGGCTCTTCCCATCATCACAGAAGCTCTTGAGAATTATTGAGTAGGAAATGACATCAGGCAGATCGTCGGGCATCTTGTGGAGCAGCACGTCCAGAGCCTCCTCCGTTCGCTTCATGTCACAGAGGCACTTCAATAAATTGTTGAAAGTGATGACGTCCTCCCTGATACCTGTCTTGAGGAGGTGGCCGAAGAAGGCAGGCCCTAGGTCCGGGCGGCGTGCACGGTGGCAGCAATCAATCAGTATGTTGTAT
Source organism: Lolium rigidum (assembly GCF_022539505.1). Classification (NCBI taxonomy): domain Eukaryota; kingdom Viridiplantae; phylum Streptophyta; class Magnoliopsida; order Poales; family Poaceae; genus Lolium; species Lolium rigidum. The sequence goes on along the minus strand of NC_061509.1, from coordinate 17,599,980 downwards.
GTGTAAATGGTGGGTGCCGTCACCGGACGTTGGCCTGCTTCAGCCATTTGTTTGAAGAGGGCGATGGCGAGGGCAGGGCCATCGGGGCAGGCGATGGAGGGCGGGGCACGCGCGAGGGCGGCGAAAAAGCCGTTGAGCGCGCGTTCTGGTACCTTGACGGGTTGACGAAGCAATTTGCCGAACAGTTGGTGCGCAAGCTCCGGACTGAGCGTCTCCGAGCCCAGGCGATCCTTGAATTCGTTCAGCAGCTGATAGCCGGGTGAGGGGACGGGGTCGTGGAAAGAAGGGGAGCGGGGTCGGAAGCGTGGCATTGCCGCCGCCGCCTAGGAGGTCGCGCTCCCTCCTCTAGCGGCGGTGAATGCGGACGGCAACGACCAACCGCCGGCCCGAGCCCTGGTGGAGGACGACGACGGAAGACTCCGCAGAGCTCTCCGTCCTTCCTGCAGCGGCCGTGAATGCTGGAGCGCGCCGGCGACGACGAACCACCGGCGCACACCCTGGTTTGAGGAAGGCGGACGGGGCTGGGGTTTGAGTGGGGAAATTTTGCATCGGAATGGAGGTTTGCGTGTGCATCATGAGACTAGGAAGGGTTCCTACAACGAGGCGACAGTTGAATATAATCTACAGTACAGTAAAAAAACAACCGGATAGACATAAAGCAGTGGATTAATAAAAAACCAACCGGATAGATAATACTCCACTCATCCTGATTGGTAATGTCAACCGTTCTAGCATTTATACTGTGATGAAAATACTTTTATACTTACATGTATATGTATAAGTATTTCTGTCACCGTTTGTATGGTTACGAAAACTTTCTGTTTGTGTGACGACTCTGAAAAGATGCTCTTCTATTCCAAAAGCAAATGTTCACGACTCTCAGAAAATGTCCGTATATTTTAATTTAGGATAATTATGGTCAAAGAAAAATATTTAAGTATTTCGTAAGAATGTTCCTGAATTTCGAAAGAAATGTTTTCGCATACTTAAATTCATTTATTCATCTATTTACCATACAATACTTACTACTTTCAAATAAAGCGTATGTGTACTCCATACAATTATTAAATATGAAATATATGAAATAACAATAAAAATGTATGCATATTACATTAAGCGTTCACAAACTTCAAAGAAAATGTTCTCGTGTACATATAAATATGTTGGCATCAAAACATAAATAAGAAATATAAAAATATTAATTAATCATGAATTCCAAAATCATTGTTGCTACAGAACATGCGTCAGTGCCCACTGTTTCCAATATAAAGTTTATTTTATAACAATAAAAGGGTAATGATCTCATGTGTTGAAGATAAAACTACAACTTGGACTCCACAAGCCTCTCGCCGGCATCAGCAACTCCTCCGATGACCAGGGTCATGGACCGGTAGACAATTATTTCTAGAAGTACCATCAGCATATGCCTCACCATGACACCGATAGAGGCACCTCAAAAACCTAGAAAACCTAGGACTAAAACACACACATATAAGAACTTGACCTTCCCTTCCCCTCGCGATGTTAGGACGGCGATCGGAGGGAAGGGGAGCGACAAAACGCAGACGGCGAGAGGAACATGAACCGCCTCGACCAAGCGGTTGTTTCTCGCGAGACGAGAGCGAGTGTATCTGGCCGAACTAGTACAGAAGTGAGAGGGGAGTTCTGCCAAACGAACCATATTCTTTTACTTAATCAGTGGCAGGTGTCGTAATTTTGGCCAAAAATTAAGGGCAACAAAAGACAAACAAACAAGAAGCTTTATTTATTTATTATTAGTTACGAATCTAGGTTCTATGAAGGCGTACCCAGTGCTGAAAGCTCTTACAAATTGTGTGGTCTTCATAAGGGTATTTCTATTTTCTAGGCTGCCTTTCTCTTGCTTTTTATTATGCAAGGAGGCTGATTTGACCAAATGTAGATTCTATGAAGCCAAATTTAAAATTAGAAATCACAAATAAACTACAAATGGAATTTTGGCTGGATCCACTTGCATCTCTAGGAACTAGGGTGCCCTCGCCCTTGGTAAAAGGAAAGAAAAAAAACACGACCGCTGGCCTTGCTCCGAGGGACATGTCCTCATAGTTGCCGACATTGGCCCATGGATACCTTAGTAAGGATATGTCTTCATTGTGACCAAAGTGTACTTATGAATATTTTTTGTTACGACCAAAAATTGGTCTTTGTTTGGACTAGCCAATCTTTGCATTTCAATGCTATTTTATCACGTCATGTTCATTTTTTCTATTGCCAATCAAAATCTCAACCAAAATTTTATCTAGCCAATCTTTAGTAGGGAAACAATTGGTTTGGTATTTGTTCTCTGTACATTACATTTAGTTCATCCACGATACATATTGGTTCTTTGAAGCAATTAGATCTAGATTTTCTAAATGTAGAAATAACAACAGCTCTAGATCATGTCTTGACCAAAACAACGTATATTCTTGAAAAATACTGGTACTTCGGTATTATAATTTTGAAAAACAATCACAGAAACTTACACCAACAGCAATGGACACAGATATATCATTACCGGAAGTATAGAATTGAGCACTTACTTTCATTCGATCCATTTACAACATAACAAAGTCTGCACTGAAATTTTTGTCCACAAATGAAAATTAGCAACAGGTTATTATTATTACAAGCAGCTAAAGATCTCGGCGGAACAAATTGTACGCAGAGATGAGGGAGTTGATGGCAAAAACCATGAATGCCAGGAAAGATATGACGATGGAGCTGTTCGCCATTTTCGGGAAAGGATCGTTCCCCCAGTTGTCAACCCAATCGCTTACCCGAGCAGTTGCTGATGATGAGGAGGATATCAAGAGGTATGCCAACACCTGCAATAGAGATAAAAAAAAGAAATAAATCTATATTGGTATCTCCATGCAGCGATTCAAGAAATTACTACTCATAACAGTGTTGTGCAGGACAAGTTTATCTCAAGCAAAAGGGAGTAGAAAACTAAGAACCAATATGTTAGCATGCAGTCTGTAGAAACAACCAAACATGAAAGCTCCGGAAAGCTACAAGATGGAATGCTAAACAAAATCTGAGCCAGAGGATTTGGTTTAACTGTGACAGAGTGAATTATGTTTTAGGGATCTATGTATCTCAAGATTTAGCTGGCAGCAAGCAGAAATAAAAGAAGAATAACATGTAACCAATGCATAGTTTAAATGGCATATTCCTCCTACTTTTTGTCCTTTTCTTAGTTTATTTGTACAAGTACCCATCTAAACCATTTGCCTGATCACTGACAGATATACAGGACATGATGTGGTAGTGCTCAAAACCAGGTCCATATATCCACACATGAGAGAAGTATCTGTGACTTAAACTGAAATAATATATACAAGGATACACCTAAGGGCTAATCCAGTATCATCACAATGAAAGTTCTAGCAGGAAGCACCCAATTAACAGTATCCTCATGAAAACCATTTCTCCCAGTACTAAATCTTCAGTATCAATGACTAACTGTAGTGTTTGACTGTTTGGATTTCAGAACACAGTTGTTTGTGACAGAAAATGGAAACTTGTCCCTTTTTTCTTTGGAAGACATCAATAACTCTCCAATTCTCACTTATTAATAATTCTCCCTTTTCGAATGAAACAAACATATGAAGACCTAACCAAAGCACTTGTTGTCCATCGTATATGAAGTATGACGAGCACTCTAGGCCACAAGGCAATATGCATGCAACACCTAATCAGCCAGTTTACAATAAGCAGTAATGTTACATCGAAGTATTACTCAACTAGAACCAAAACAAATACTACTAGTGTCGCCCATAAAAGTTGAACTAAACTTGTATCCAACTACTGTACCATAAACAGCTAGTAATAATAATATGGCTTCATTCAGATTTCTCAATATTTGGTGCGAGTTAGGACACTCAGAACGTGCGCATTTTGAGCATATATGGGCGATGAGAGTATAAACATGCTGACAGGGATTGCAGAACAAAAAGAAGCACAAAGGAGTAAATCAATAATCACAAGAAAGAGATCTTCAGGAGCTTAGACTTTGCTTCACCGTGATGACTTGGTACCTTATTACCCTTATTCCATTGTAACACCACCTGGCTTGCAGGTTGCACAATGCTAAAGGTACCTACGAAAAGGAGCAAGAGGCTCTGAGAGGCAAACCTGATCCATGGCGAAGTCGAAATAATCGCCCTTGGGCCGGGGAATCAAATGCTTCTTCCTCGTCAAGTGTGCGGCGATCGCGAAGAACTGGAACACCGAGTACAAGAATCCGATCACGTTCACCGCCTCCGAGTACCTAATCAGCAGCATAACACAGTCGCGCAAAGGGAATTAACAATCCAGGAACCCTAACCCAACACCAGGAGATTTGGTGACTTGAATTTTGGAAGGGGGATTTTTCTTATTTTTCTTACCGCAGCTGGGTGTAGTTGCTGTAGGAGTCGAGGGCCCAGCCCTTGCGGGTGTCGGCGGCGAGCACCGCGAGCGCCGCCAGGCAGAGCCCCGCGGCCGCGACCCGCGCCACCATAGCCGTCCGCTGCAGCGCCGCCGTGCGGCGTTGCCTGTACATGACGTCGGGCACGACCCTGCGGTCCCGTTCGGCGGACCTAGCCGTCGCCGACGCCGGCACCGGCGGCGGCCCGCCCCGCGGCGGCGGCGAGGCCTGCACGTGCGGCAGCGGCGGCCGCAGCTTCGGCTCCGGCGGGACCCACTGCTGCGGCTGCGGCCGCGGCTGCGGATACAGCGGTGGCGGCTGCGGCTGCTGCTGCCTAGGCGGAGGAGGGCGGCGGCGGTCCTTGGTGCGGGTGCCGTTCCAGGAGTACCACGACCGGCCGTCGCCCGCGACCTCGGAGGTGCGCTCCGCGGCGCGCGGCGGGATGTACTGGGCGGCGTTGGAGATGGCGACGGTGGTGGTGGAAGGTGGAAGCGGCGGGGAGTCGGGGTCCTCCTCCTCTGACCAGTCGCTGCCGCCCGCACGCTGCTGCTGCTGCTGCGCCGGAGGCGGCGCCGGCGCCACGGGTGGATCCTCGGGATCGCCGCCGGCTGCGCGCGGCGGCGGCGACGGCGACGGCTGTACCTCGGCCATCAATTTGGGGAGGATCGGTTGGGCTGGGAGGGGAGTGGGGGTTTCTGTGTGGAGCGCTTTGCTTCGAGGTGGTGCTGGGTAAAGTTGAGAAAGAGTTGGGATACTTGGATTGGAGGATCTGTGTACCACCGCGTGCTGTGTGTAAAGTGATTCTACAATCTATAGCTTTAGCCGCCGAGAGTGAATAGATGGAACCCGGCGGCATTTGCTCCCATCTGAACTCCAAATTCCATTGGTCCACCGTTAGGAGTAGGCCCAATCTGATGGCAGGGTATTTTTTTTGTTAATTTAAGTAGTAATTGCTACGTATAGTATATGGACCCCATGGGTAATTAATTTCTCCCCTGCGCGTGACCCTCATCCTCTCCCACCTACCTCTCTCTCATCGCCCGCCCATGAAACTCTGGACTGGCTCACCTTTGATCAGTACAGGCCTGGGGCAGCCACGACGCGCTCGTCGGCCGCCTCCGCGCCGCCCTCGAGGAGCACGGTGGGAGGCCCGAGGTCATCCCCGTTCGGCGCGCGCGAGCTCAGGCTGGGGCTGTGCCGGCGGTGGCTTCCGCTCCTTGGGGGATGAACAGCGGCGGGCCTCGCGCCCGTGCGGGAGGAGCAGCGGCGGTTGCGTCCGCCCGGCGGGCGATGAGCAGCAGCGGTTCTCGGCTTTGCCCGTGCGGAAGGAGTAGCGGCGGTGGCCTCCGCCCGGCGGGGGGATTAGCATCGGCGGCCTCGGCCTCGCGCCCGTGCGGGAGGAGCAGCTGCGGCCTCCGCCCGGCGGTGGGTTAGCAGCGACGCTGGGAACACGCGCCGTGAGGCTTTATCTCCGCGAGGTCCGCGACTCCCAGGCCAAGGTCGGCTGCGCCCCGCCCACCGTCCAGCTTCGCCTTGCTGCGTCCCGCTCCGCCCAAGGTGCTGTTCTGCTCCAGTGCTCGAGCTCTGCGGCAGTGCGACCGTCCGTACCCCGCCGGTTCTTTCTAAACGAGATCCTCCTCTCCGACGAGACAGCCGGCAACCTCACCGAGTCACCGCTCTGGACTCTGGAGGAGCACGTCATCAACATCAACCACATCACCGGCAGAGGCCCCGCCTCCATCCCTGTGGTCTGCTGCGCTTCTTTGAGTGTTCCTGTCAGAGCTAAATGACCTCTACGCCCGACTTCTTTTCGAGATCAGCGAGTGGGCCAGCCTTGATTTCTCAGGCTGGCACAGAGCAACCTCGCCAGGATGCCGAGAGAAACCAGAATGCACCGGCGAACGAGCACCGTCGCCTTCATCCCTTGTTTAGCTCAGGCCGCCGCTGTACGCAGTACGCTGCTGGTTCAGAACGAGTTCGTGTGCTGTAGAGAGAGAGAGGGTTAGATGCTTTAATTCTTGGTCCCCCACGGCTGTATTCATAGTCGTAGTTCCCATATGTTAGAAGACGACAGTTGCTGTTGTGGTCCCAATCTCAAAAGCTGAGGCCAATGAAAGTTTGCCATCTGCCCGGTTCATATGCCGCCCGGTGCAACGGAGAGTTTTCCTTTAGCCGCCATACAATTCAGCCAAAATTCTTGTGTTCCAATAAGTATTTTATACACTAAAATCCCTGCAGAAATAGATGTCGGAGATTTGTTTAAATTCAAATATATCTAGACACTTTTTACATCTAATTTTTTACAGTAACAAATTTGCGACATCTTTTTAGCAATTTTTGAAACAGGGATGCACGGGCAACTAGCTAAACTAGTAGCCGAAATTACTTCACACCAGTCCTAAGTATCTGTTCGTTGTCACATGTTAGTGTGACGGAAGTTTTACTTTTTTGACAGTGACATGATGTTCTGTTTCTTTAGCTTGTTTGTTAAATTAGTTACCGCTTGATCACTTTGTTGTGGGCTTTGTAGTACGACACCAGTCACACCACTACCAGCTAGGTGGACCATCTTTCCTGTTTCCTGGATTCTTTTCTCCCGCCCTCGGCTATGTGGTTTACGGCACCCCGCCCTGCATTATTTTTTTTTCGATTTTAACTCAAAATGTGGCCCGAATCAGGAGTGGCAACAACCGAACTAAAGCATTTCGTAGAACGCAAAAGTTGCTTACCTCTGTTTCTCCTTGGGCTTGCACCAGAAGACGAGGTAAGGGACGAGGTCCTCCTATAGTTTCTATGGTACTTCCTGGCTCCGGCGCCTGGCCGCCTCGTCGATGCTGCGCCTAGCCGCCGTGGCATCTCCTCCACCTCGCCAACGCGGCATCTCCTCCTCACCACCGCGGGGAGTGAGACCAGCGCTAGCCCCTCTAGGCACCTCCTCCACAATCACGCGCTGCCTTCCGCTGATACCATCCAGGCTACGGTCAGTATGATTAGCAAGGGGGAAACACGCAGGCGTGGGAGGAGCAGAGGCGCCGTCATGCTCACCCAGGTCGAGGTACCACAACCCTGAGTCCCTGACCCTGAGGTGGCGGAGAGACGAGATCCATCGAGGGGTTGCGGCTGGAGACACGAGGCCGGAGGAACGGGACCAAGACGGCACAACCAAAGATCTCCGCTCAGCTTCTGCCGCTTGAGTTTGTTTTCACCTGGAGCTCACTTCACACACGGGATGGATACATAAGGGGGAAGATAAGGAATCTGTACAGAGCGGAAGGGTCCATGTATTTCCGGTTGTTTCTCTTTTGAGAAAAATTAACACTAGGGGTATGGGAATAGCAGCCGCTTGTTGACTTTTCGACCGCGCGCCGCACGGATGGTCGCACGCCTGGCAAGCCTCGTCCGCACGGTAGGGGCGCGTGGATCGATATCCGCACAACTGCTCCAGCGAAGGCAGTGGGCGGGCAACACCATATTAGAGCACCTCCAGCCGTTGGCGCTTCCCACGGCCAAATCCGGCGCTAAATAGCGTCAGATTGGACGAAACTTTGGCGTGGGGAGCATCGAACTTCCAGCCGTCCCCCAACTAGACGCCCGAACGGAGTTTTTGGCTTTATTTTCACAAATAAATTCACAGTTCGGCGAATTTGACAAATTTTGGCCAATATTTGGTTTATTTTTACAAATAAATGTTACAGTTCAACAAAGCAAATAATTTAACAAGTTTTGAAACAAATAAAATGGAAACTAGTTGGTGTTGCCTCGAAGCCTCCATATGTGCTCCACTAGATCATCATGCAGCTGTTGATGCATTGTGGAGTCTCGAATGTCGTGACGCATAGCGATGAACGAAGCCCACGATGTCGGCACTTGGTGATTAGACTGTGCAAGAGGACCATTTCTGTCATATGGTGCAGTTTGCTCGCTGAGAGGAACTGGATACTTGCGCTCATTCTCAATAATCATGTTGTGTAAGCACACACAACAGTTCATCACCTCCCACATCTGATCTTTGGACCAAGTCATAGCGGGAGTCAGACTACAACAAATCTCTGCTGGAGGACATCAAACGCATGCTCGACGTCCTTTCGGCAACCTTCTTGTTCCTTGACAAACTCCGCCTTATTCGGGAGGACGGGGCTTGAGATAGTCTTCACAAATGTTGCCCACTTTGGATAGATACCGTTTGCAAGATGGTATCCCTTGTTGTAGTGCCGACCATTGATCACAAAGCCAAGCGGGGAGCATGACCCTCAACAAGCTTGGAGAAGATCAGCGAGCACTCTAGACGTTGATGTCGTTGTTGGATCCCGGCATACCAAAGAAGGAGTGCCAAATCCAGAGATCATGGGTAGCCACTGCCTCAAGTATCACAATGCAACCTTTTTTGTGACCCTTGTACATTCCCTGCCAGGAAAACGGACAATTCTTCCATTTCCAATGCATGCAGTCAATGCTTCCAACCATCCCCGGAAATCCTCGAGCTTCATTGAAAGCGAGGATCCGGGCAGTGTCTTCGACAGTGGGTGATCTCAAGTAGATGTCCCCGAACACTGCTATCACCGCCCGTGAACCGGTAGAAACAATCAAGAGCGGTGGACTCTGCCATCCAAAGATAGTCATCAGCAGCATCAACAGGAGCTCCATATGCCAGCATTCGCATAGCCACCGTGCACTTTTGGAGGGCGGAAAACCCTACCATGTCGGTGCAATTCAACTTGCATCTGAAGTAGGAGTCGTATTCTCGAAGGGCATACATAATTTTCAGGAAGAGCTTCCGGCTCATCCTGAAACGACGCCTAAAAATATCCTCACAGTGCAATGGATTGTCGACGAAGTAGTCGGCGTAGAGCATGCAATATCCCTCCATTCGCTGCCTCGGCTTACCCACCATGTCAACCAATGGCCTTATTCGCGTACAGGCCGGACAAGAAAGCTAGGATCAACATGTGCTCCACGTCTTGGGCGGCGGCTGCCATCCCTTCTTCAAAAAGCTCGGCAAACATCTGCTCCTCCTCGTCGTATGAGTCCATGTCCGCCCAGGCAAATGAACGAACACCTGCCGGGCGTGTTCGACGCGAGGCGCGACACGAGGAGTTGCTCGATGGCGGAATATAGGCAGGACGAATGACGATGAAATATAGGCTAGTGGGAGGAGGGACGGCGGAGTGCAGGCAACCAGCCGGCGGATTGGCGAGGGGTGGTGCCGACGGCGAGAGAGCTACGAGAGGGGAGGGGGATTTGCGACGAGAAAGTGGTGGGGTTCGCGTGTTCTCTCGCCGATAGAGCGGGCTCGTCTCCGCTTTTCTCTCGTCCGGAGTCCCCGAGCGCGCCTCGGGAGGCAGGGGATGGCCTGGGCTCTCCGGATGGATTAATGGCCTTTTTCGGGGGAAATGAGGATCCAGGGGCGCGGCTGGGCGGAATAACGCTATTCGGATGAAAAAATGGGTGTCGGGGGCCTCGTCGGGGAGACAGCTGGAGGTTCTCTTAGTTTTCTCCTCCGCTGTTTTGATATGCGTCGTGGGGGCCGGCCGGGTTTTTTTTTGTGTGTCTATGTGTCAGTTGACTGATATTTTCTTAAGTTCAGTCACCTCAGAAAAGTGCAACCGCAGTTCAAAGAAAAGTGTAACTCGGTCCAGTTGCACATTTCTGACAGAAAAGTGCAACTCAAGCACATTTTTATAAGTGACTTGGACTTAAGAAAATAGCAAAACCCTTTTTTGCATAATGGAGGTGATCCTAGGGTTCTTCCTCGCACCAAGATGGTGTTCTACTTGATGCGTGTCCTCCGTCACCTAGCCGGAGTTTCGAGTTCGGGAAGGCCCCGCCAACGAACTTCCTTTGGCGCCGCATGCCTGGAGATTGCTGGATCAGATGTGATTCGGTCGTGAGCACCCATATTTTTTTCTGACTGTTTGGTTTCAGGAGAGAGCGGCGCGAAGCTCTGCTATATGTTGCCATCATAGGACTTTTTTTTTGTTCCATGGTGAATTCAGGGGCGGATAATGGCATGGAAGCTGAGATGTGCAAACTAGTAATGGTGGTTTAAGTCTCTGTGGCGATGAGGAACTTGCTTGGTGTTTTGGGATTCACAGTAGCGGCATGCTAGTGGGGACGATGGCACATGAAAAGTTCAAAGTCTAACCTTTCAAAGTAAATATTCAATGTCACGTCTTAATTGGTTGTGCATGGCAATAGCCTAGTTGAAGGCATTGTTTTGAGAATGGGGACTTTCTGTAGGGTGAAAACCTATAATCTATGATCGACAACAATGACGAGACTTGTGCACTAGTAATTTCCTGGAGGTGTCGCTTTGGAGAATTTGGACTTCAGGTCAAGGACCGGAACACTGTAGTGGGACAGTTTTCAATTTCTTCTCTTTTTTGATGTGTGCATCCGTACTGCCATTAGGGTATTGCGGTATTGCATATGCTCGGTGTAATTGGTATCTTCACAATATTGACATATTCCCTTTATAGAAAAGAATATGCACTCTCATTAGGCCAAGGGCACCACCTTTAGCTGTTAGAACCATATGATCCTGTAATTTTGTCAATGTTTCTAGCCTTTGATTAGTAAAAGAGAGCACGTTACTCCTAAAAAATAACATGAGAGGACAATATTTTTGGTCACTTCCTTTTGCCAATGTTTTTAGTCTTTGCTAAGTGTATTTTATGTTTTTTTTTGCCGAATAGTATGTTTGCCATGTGTTTTTAAAGCTCTTCGCGGAGTTTGACTTTTCGCCGGAGTGTTTTCTGTTGGATAATTAGGCACAATTTCCATGATCAATTCCAGAATATAAAACATGATGGCAGCAACTACTAACATGTGAAACTCGAACATACTAGATGCATTAATCAACATGAGCAACGACGAGCGCAAACGGTGAAGCATCCATCGCTAAACGGATCGAGATATGTCGCACGTACCGATCTGGTGGAGGTGGCGGTGGAGGTGGAGCGGATGATGTCGCAGCAGTAACGTTGTTGATGACAACGTTGTTGACGACAGGGGCGACGGGTCGCAGTAGACGGCGTTGAAGACGACGGAAGGCGGCACCGCCCGACTTGGACGGAAGGCGACCCGTGATGAAGAACTTGAGCAGTCGCGCAGAGCGCTTCCCAAAAACCTAATTCGCCCTCTCCCGTACAGGATCGCAAGGACGAGCGGTTCCGGAGACCTGCTCTCCCGTTCGCCGATGCACGTTGATACGTCTCCAACGTATCGATAATTTCTTATGTTCCATGCTACTTTATTGATGATACCTACATGTTTTATGCACATTATATGTCATATTTATGCATTTTCTGGAACTAACCTATTAACAAGATGCCGAAGAGCCGATTCTTCATTTTCGCTGTTTTTGGTTTCGAAATCCTAGTAAAGAAATATTCTCGGAATTGGACGAAACTTTCGCCCAGGGTCCTATTTTTGCACGAAGCTTCCAGAAGACCGAAGAGATAATGAAGTGGGGCCACGAGGCGGCCAGAAGGGTGGCCGACGCGGCCCAAGTCCTGGCCGCGCCGACCTACCCCCTGGGCCCCTCGTGTGGCCCCCCGCGTTGACCCTCCGCCTACTTAAAGCTTCCGTCGCGAAACCCCCAGTACCGAAAGCCACGATACGAGAAAAGTTCCCGGAGCCGCCGCCATCGCGAAGCCAAGATGCGGGGGACAGGAGTCTCGTTCCGGCACCCTGCCGGACGGGGAAGTGCCCCGGAAGGCTTCTCCATCGACACCGCAGCCATCTCCACCGCCATCTTCATCACCGCTGCTGCTCCCATGAGGAGGAGTAGTTCTCCATCGAGGCTCGGGGCTGTACCGGTAGCTATGTGGTTAATCTCTCTCCTATGTACTTCAATACAATGATCTCATGAGCTGCCTTACATGATTGAGATTCATATGAGTTTTGTATCACTATTCATCTATGTGCTACTCTAGTGATGTTATTAAAGTACTCTATTCCTCCTCCACGTGTGTAATGGTGACGAGTGTGTGCACCGTGTGAGTACTTGGCGTAGGCTATGATTGTGATCTCTTGTAGATTATGAAGTTAACTATTGCTATGATAATATTGATGTGATCTATTCCTCCTACATATGCATGAAGGTGACAGTGTGCATGCTATGCTAGTACTTGGTTTAGTCTTTTGATCTATCTTACACTAAAGGTTACTAAAATATGAGCATTATTGTGGAGCTTGTTAACTCCGGCATTGAGGGTTCGTGTAATCCTACGCAATGTGTTCATCATCCAACAAGAGAGTGTAGAGTATGCATTTATCTATTCTCGTTATGTGATCAATGTTGAGAGTGTCCACTAGTGAAAGTATAATCCCTAGGCCTTGTTCCTAAATATCGCTATCGCTGCTTGTTTACTCGTTTTCATTGCGTTACTCATCGCTGCGTTACTACGCTTGTTTACTTCCTACAATATTACTACCATCAACTGCACGCCAGTAAGCTATTTTCTCGGCGCCGTACTACTCTGCTCATATTTATTCATACCACTTGTATTTCACTATCTCTTCGCCGAACTAGTGCACCTATTAGGTGTGTTGGGGACACAAGAGACTTCTTGCTTTGTGGTTGCAGGGTTGCATGAGAGGGATATCTTTGACCTCTTCCTCCCTGAGTTCGATAAACCTTGGGTGATCCATTTAAGGGAAACTTGCTGCTGTTCTACAAACCTCTCGCTCTTGGAGGCCCAACACTGCCTACAAGAATAGAAGCACCCGTAGACATCAAGCACTTTTCCGGCGCCGTTGTCGGGGAGGAAAGGTAAAAGGCACTCATACTCCGGTTCCGTGTAACGAGTACTTTTCCAGGTGCCATTGTGTGTGTGCTCGAAGCTATTTCCTTTAGACTCCGCAATTACGACATTTTGTTTCTTGTTTACACTAGTTAGGCATAATGGACAACAAAGAGCTTCTTATTCTATTTCCTGATTTAAGACATGGATGGTTTGATACAAAAATTAAAAAACCTATGGAACCTTACTTACATGATAGTAGCAATGTTATTAGTATGAATGCAATTACTGCTAATGCTATGAAGAAGTCTAAGCTTGGGGAAGCTGGTTTACATAAAAATAATCTTTTTAGCTCCTCCGCTTTGGAAGAAATATTTTGTTCTGATAATGCTTTATCTCCCATATGCGATAACTTTAATGATGCTTCGATATTTTAAATCCACCTGCTGAAAGTATTCCGTATAAAATACCTATGAAAATTATTGAACGTGTTATGGATAAACGCTATGAAGGGGATGGAACTGTCCATCCTAGGAATCATTTACTGTTTTTGCATGAATTATGCGGGTTATTCAAGTGTGCAGGTATTTCAATGGATGAAGTTAGAAAGAAATTATTTGTTATGTCGCTATCTGGTGAAGCGGCGCATTGGTATAAACTATTGAAGGACGGGGCGCTCTCTTGATTGGAAGGATATTGTGCCTCTATTTTATTCCAAGTTCTATCCTCCAAGTGAAATTCACAAAGATTGAAACCATATATATAATTTTTGGCCTCATGATGGAGAGAGTATTGCCCAAGCATGGGAGAGATTGAAGACTTTAATGCTCAAATGCCCCAATCATGAGCTTCCGAGTAATATCATCATTGATAATTTCTATGCAAGACTTTCTTTTCAAGATAAGACCTTGCTGGATACTACTTGTTCTGGATCATTCACGAGCAATAAAGAAGAGTTTAAAAGGGACCTTCTTGATCGGATTAAGGAGAACGCTGAAGATTGGGAGAACGACAAAGGTAAAGAGTTAGGTATAAACTATGATTACGAATGCATTGAAACTTTTATGCATACTGATAAATTTCAAAATATGAGTGCTACTTATGGTCTTGACTCTCAAGTTGCTGCAAATCTTTATAAAGCCTTTGCTTCTCATTTAGAATTGCCTAAAAAGAATTTTGATAAGTATCATGAACCTTTTAAAGAGGCTTGCATGAAGAATGACATTGTTGTTAATAATTGCTATAAGCGTGCTCAAACTCCTAAGAATGCTATTTCCTATAAGCATGTTAATTTTTGTGGAATACATAGACCTTGTGGAATTAATAAAATAGAAGATGAATATTGTATCCATCACAGAAATGAAAAAACTAGAAAGTGGTCTAGAGCTCTAGATGATCTTGGAGAAAAAGTGTGTGCCATCTATCCTTTTATTTGTGAACTTTGCCATAGAGTTGGTCATTTTAATTTTCAATGTTCCTCCAATGATAAGTCAAACCCCATGAGTGCTGCAAATTTGTATTGTGATGATGAAATTATTCCTAATCAGCATGATGAACTTACCTTATTTTTGAAGTGTGAAGAGTTATCAAGAAAAATTTCTTTGTTAAATATTAACGATCTTGATATTGATGATGTCCTCGCATGGTTGTCTTTCTTATCGCATTAATAATTGCCATACAAATACTTACATACAGAATATTTTAGAAGATGACACCTTGCCAAAATATGATAGGACCGCTGTGTGTTTTCAATTAATTAATGAAAATGAGGGATCCTCCCAAGTTTCTTCTATTGTTTCAAAAAGAAAATCAGGTTATGCGGACAAGCCACCCTTCAAGCCTCTTCCTCCTAAAGAAGGGAACGAGGAGAAGGAGAAGAAGAAGAAGGGAACGAAGAAGAAGAAGAAGAAGGAGAATAAAAAGAAAGAGGTAACGGCGTACCCCCGCGTGAATGAGATAACGCTAGGTAACCGTAAGTATGTTGCTCCTAATGATTATTATGATAATGAATCCGAGTACGATGATCTTCCTATACCCTTTACCCATATTAGTGATCATGATTTGGATGAGCACGCTGCCTTTGATATTGAAAATCTCTTTGGTACTGATTATGAAATTAATGATGATAGCATTATTCATGTCCCCTTAAACGATGATATTGAAAGCTCTAAGCTTGGGGATGTTGTGCTTGAAGATCCCGTATTTGAGACATCTACTTTTAGTGAAAATGATGATATTACATATTCAGGTTTAGATAATTGCTATAGAGATGTATATGACACATGTTACAATTATCCTTATGAAACTTGTCATAGTTATGATGGGCTTGCCAAAAACAATTCTTTTAATATGCAACTTGTTTACCATGTTCAAATTCTTGATAATAATCTTGCTCCAATTACTATTAATGGGAATAACTCTTCTTATGCCAAAATTAATGATACTTCTATGCATATGAACCATGATAAGAATGTTTTAAGTGACGGGTATATTGTGGATTTCATCAATGATGCTACTGAAAGTTATTATGAGAGAGGGAAATATGGTTATATGCATCTTAATAATATTAAGTTTCCCCTCTTTATGTTGAGAATCTTTAAGTTACTCGTGTTTTATCCTCTTATGCTTGCCACTTTGTTCTTCATGAATTCATTTGTGTATAAGATTCTTTTGCATAGGAAGCATGTTAGGCTCAAATGTGTTTTGAATTGCCTCTTGAAGCTCTCTTTTGCTTCAAATACTATTTCTTGCGGGTGCATCACCAAAATTGCTGAGCCCATCTTAATGGCTATAAAGAAAGAACTTCTTGGGAGATAACCCATGTGTTATTTTGCTACAGTACTTTGTTTTATATTTGTGTCTTGGAAGTTGTTTACTACTGTAGCAACCTCTCCTTATCATGTTTTTGTGCCAAGTAAAGTTTCTATGTCAAAGTTGATGTTATATTTGGGATCGCTGCGCAGAAACAGCATTGCTGACTGTCACGAATCTGGGCACAGTTTTCTGTAGAAAATTCTAAAAAATCTGCCAATTTACGAGCGTGATCCTCAGATATGTACGCAACTTTCATTAGTTTTGAGTTTTTCCATTTGAGCAAGTCTAGTGCCAGATTTAAATTCGTCTTTATGGACTGTTCTGTTTTTGACAGATTCTGCCTTTTATTTCGCATTGCCTCTTTTGCTATGTTGGATTTATTTCTTTGATCCATTAATGTCCAGTAGCATTATGCAATGTCCAGAAGTGAAAATAATGATTGTGTCACCTCTGAATGTGTGAATTATTAATTATGCACTAACCCTCTAATGAGTTTGCTTGAAGTTTGGTGTGAAGGAAGTTTTCAAGGGTCAAGAGAGGAGAATGATATACTATGATCAAGAGGAGTGAAAGCTCTAAGCTTGGGGATGCCCCGTGGTTCACCCCTGCATATTTTAAGAAGACTCAAGCGTCTAAGCTTGGGGATGCCCAAGGCATCCCCTTCTTCATCGACAACATCATCGAGGTTCCTCCCCTGAAACTATATTTTTATTCAGATCACATCTTGTGTTCTTTACTTGGAGCGTCGGTTTGTTTTTGTTTTTGTTTTTGTTTGAATAAAATGGATCCTAGCATTCACTTTGTGGGAGAGAGACACGCTCCGCTGTTGCATATGGACACATGTGTCCTTAGGCTTTACTCATAATGTTCAAGGCGAAGTTTCTTCTTCGTTAAATTGTTATATGGTTGGAATTGGAAAATGCTACATGTAGTAATTCTAAAATGTCTTGGATAATGTGATACTTGGCAATTGTTGTGCTCATGTTTAAGCTCTTGCATCATATGCTTTGCACCCATTAATGAAGAAATACATAGAGCTTGCTAAAATTTGATTTGCATATTTGGTTTCTCTAAGGTCTAGATAATATCTAGTATTGAGTTTTGAACAACAAGGAAGACAGTGTAGAGTCTTATAATGTTTACAATATGTCTTTTATGTGAGTTTTGCTGCACTTGTTCATCCTTGAGTTTGCTTCAAATAAACCTTGCTAGCCTAAACCTTGTATCGAGAGGGAATACTTCTCATGCATCCAAAATCCTTGAGCCAACTACTATGCCATTTGTGTCCACCATATCTACCTACTACATGGTATTTCTCCGCCATTCCAAAGTAAATTGCTTGAGTGCTACCTTTATAATTCCATCATCCACCTATGCAATATATAGCTCATGGGACAAAATAGCCTTAAAAACTATCGTAGTATTGAATATGTACTTATGCACTTTATATTTTATTAAGTTGCTTGTTGTGCGATAACCATGCTTCGGGGAACGCCATCAACTATTGTTGAATATCATGTGAGTTGCTATGCATGTCCGTCTTGTCTCGAAGGTCTATCATTTTAGTGGTTGGAGCATGCAAAATTGTTAGAGAAGAACATTGGGCCGCTAACTAAAGCCATGAATCATGGTGGAAGTTTCAGTTTTGGACATATATCCTCAATCTCATATGAGAATAATAACTTTGCTACATGCTTATGCATTTAAGAGGAGTCCATTATCTCGTTGTCCATGTTGTCCCTGAGTATGGATGTCTGAGTTGAGAATAATCAAAAGCGAGAAATCCGAAATGCGAGCATTCTCCTTAGACCTTTGTACAGAGCGGCATGGAGGTACCCCTTTGTGACACTTGGTTGAAACATGGCATGCGAAGATCCGGTAGTCCAAGTTAAGTAGGACGAGGTGCGGACACTATTAGTACACTATGCATGAGGCTTGCAACTTGTAAGATATAATTTTCATAACTCATATGCTTTATTACTACCGTTGACAAAATTGTTTCATGTTTTCAAAATAAAAGCTCTAGCACAAATACAGACAATCGATGCTTTCCTCATTGAAGGACCATTCTTTTACTTTTATTGTTGAGTCGGCTTACCTATCTCCCTCCACCTTAAGAAGCAAACACTTGTGTGAACGGTGCATTGATTCCTACATACTTGCATATTGCACTTGTTATATTACTCTATGTTGACAATTATCCATGAGATATACATGTTACAAGTTGAAAGCAACCGCTGAAACTTAATCTTCCTATGTGTTGCTTCAACACCTTTACTTCGATTTATTGCTTTATGAGTTAACTCTTATGCAAGACTTATTGATGCTTGTCTTGAAGTACTATTCATGAAAAGTCTTTGCTATATGATTCACTTGTTTACTCATGTCATTACCTTTGTTTTGATCGCTGCATTCATTACATATGTTTACAAATAGTATGATCAAGATTATGATGGCATGTCACTTCGAAATTATCTTTGTTATCGCTTTTACCTCGCTCGGGACGAGCGTAACTAAGCTTGGGGATGCTGATACGTCTCCAACGTATCGATAATTTCTTATGTTCCATGCTACTTTATTGATGATACCTACATGTTTTATGCACATTATATGTCATATTTATGCATTTTCCGGAACTAACCTATTAACAAGATGCCGAAGAGCCAGTCTGTCGTTTTCTCGCTGTTTTTGGTTTCAGAAATCCTAGTAAAGAAATATTCTCGGAATTGGACGAAACTTTCGCCCGGGGTCCTATTTTTGCACGAAGCTTCCAGAAGACCGAAGAGATAATGAAGTGGGGCCACGAGGCGGCCGAGAGGGTGGCCGGCGCGGCCCAAGCCCCGGCCGCGCCGACCTACCCCCGGGCCCCTCGTGTGGCCCCCGCGTTGACCCTCCGCCTACTTAAAGCTTCCGTCGCGAAACCCCCGATACCGAAAGCCACGATACGAGAAAAGTTCCGGAGCCGCCGCCATCGCGAAGCCAAGATCCGGGGGACAGGAGTCTCTCGTTCCGGCACCTCGCCGGACGGGGAAGTGCCCCCGAAGGCTTCTCCATCGACACCGCAGCCATCTCCACCGCCATCTTCATCACCGCCGCTGCTCCCATGAGGAGGAGTAGTTCTCCATCGAGGCTCGGGGCTGTACCGGTAGCTATGTGGTTAATCTCTCTCCTATGTACTTCAATACAATGATCTCATGAGCTGCCTTACATGATTGAGATTCATATGAGTTTTGTATCACTATTCATCTATGTGCTACTCTAGTGATGTTATTAAAGTACTCTATTCCTCCTCCACGTGTGTAATGGTGACAGTGTGTGCACCGTGTGAGTACTTGGCGTAGGCTATGATTGTGATCTCTTGTAGATTATGAAGTTAACTATTGCTATGATAATATTGATGTGATCTATTCCTCCTACATATGCATGAAGGTGACAGTGTGCATGCTATGCTAGTACTTGGTTTAGTCTTTTGATCTATCTTACACTAAAGGTTACTAAAATATGAGCATTATTGTGGAGCTTGTTAACTCCGGCATTGAGGGTTCGTGTAATCCTACGCAATGTGTTCATCATCCAACAAGAGAGTGTAGAGTATGCATTTATCTATTCCGTTATGTGATCAATGTTGAGAGTGTCCACTAGTGAAAGTATAATCCCTAGGCCTTGTTCCTAAATATCGCTATCGCTGCTTGTTTACTGTTTTATCGCGTTACTACTGCTGCGTTACTACCGCTTGTTTACTTCCTACAATATTACTACCATCAACCGCACGCCGTAAGCTATTTTACGGCGCCGTACTACTGCTCATATTTATTCATACCACTTGTATTTCACTATCTCTTCGCCGAACTAGTGCACCTATTAGGTGTGTTGGGGACACAAGAGACTTCTTGCTTTGTGGTTGCAGGGTTGCATGAGAGGGATATCTTTGACCTCTTCCTCCCCGAGTTCGATAAACCTTGGGTGATCCACTTAAGGGAAACTTGTCTGCTGTTCTACAAACCTCTGCTCTTGGAGGCCCAACATTGTCTACAAGAATAGAAGCACCCGTAGACA